>NC_135696.1:22976076-23153274 GCF_964276395.1 Gasterosteus aculeatus | reverse complement strand
GACATAAAAGAAGGCATGCAGGCCGTTAAGAATTCATTTCGGAAACACCCCGACAAAAAGCGACCAGAAAAAGAATTATTACAGTTACTGGAGATCAATCTGACCCAAAATGATTTTGAATTTAATGGGGAATTTTTCCTTCAAATCAAGGGTACAGCGATGGGGAAGAAGTTTGCTCCTGCATACGCTAACATTTTTATGGCTGAGTGGGAGGAATCAGTCCTGAAAATATGTCCTAAAAAGCCACTGCATTATTATAGATATTTGGACGACATCTGGGGTGTGTGGCCCCACTCGAGGGAGGATTTTGAAGTGTTTCTGTGCACCCTCAACAATCACAATCAGTCTATTAAAATTAAATCCACCGACAACTTGACTTCTGTTGATTTTCTGGACACCACAACGTTTAAAAGTAACACAATTAAGGAAACCCACACATTGGACATTAAGGTATTTTTTAAGGAGACAGACACACATGCTCTGCTCTTCAAGACCAGCTTCCACCCAAAGCACACATATGCTGGCTTAATCAAATCCCAACTGTTGAGGTTTCACAGAATATGCAGCAGAGAGGAGGATTTCCGTGTTGCAGTCGGGGTGCTCTTTCACGCTTTGTCCACCAGGGGGTACTCTAGGACCTTTCTTAGAAAATGCCAGAGGTCATTTCTAGAGAAGAAGCCTATTACTGTGGGCTCCAGTCTCCCCTTTGTCACCACGTATTCACCTTCCACCATGGCATTGGTCAGAGGATGCAGAAGGAGATTCCTCTCCCACACCACAGGGTCTTCTGTCCTGCAGGACCACAGGATCATCCCGGCCTACAGGAGAAACAAGAATTTACTGGACTATCTGGTAAAGGCCAAATTAAAACCTCTGCACAGCATTAAGGGGAGAGGTCAGAGTGATGCCTTTTATAAACACAGAAAATGGCTGCAAAGCCACAGCACGGGAGACGTTTTCCTGAACTCAGCCAGGGGAAACACCAAGTCTAAGAACTGTGTTTACCTCATCACGTGTGTACAATGTGGATTACAATATGTGGGGGAGACGGGGAACACCATCGCGACCCGCTTCACACAACACAAACACAACATCATTAAAAAGAAAAAAACACTGACGCCACTTGTGGCACATTTTATTTCGCACGGTTGGAAATCTGTGTCTGTGTGTGTGATCCAGATGAACCCCGGATGGAGCGCTCCCCAGAGGAGGAGAGCGGAGAGGGGCTGGATCAATAAATTAAAAACCAGGTATCCTAAGGGCTTAAATGAGGACTAAGAGCTGCGGGCTGTGAGGCAGTGCTGGACAGTGCACAGATGGTCCTGCTCGCAGGTCCATCCAAAACTATTTATTCCCTAACCGGCCCGTGCCGCCTGCTGAGCAGCCTGCGGTCTCTACGGTTCTCTCATACAGCCCACCCTGTTATTTTGTCCTAAACACAACCACTTCATAACCCATGCCTAAACCTAATCCTTTACAGCCTACCCGGTTATTTTATCCTAAACACAACCACTCCATAACCTATGCCTAATCTTAACCCTTCATCATGTGTGGTGGCACTGTAAATATTTCTGCTTATTGAAAAAAATGTGTGTATTATTCATATTCATTACTGTTTCTAATTTTAATAATTCAATGTATGATGTTTGCTGATGTTATTATCATGTTTATGCGTTATTACTAAGTGATTCATGTTTCTGGTTTCGACGATGCTGGTATTTCGGATTGTGAGACGGGTGCATTGAACGTCTCACTGTATGCGATGCACCTAGAGATTCGTAGTTCAGCGCAGCTATTGGTCAGCTACACCGGGGAGGGGAAAGGTCACGGCCGCCATATTGGCGACGCCCTAGCCGGACCGTCATATCACCGAGCTGACCAGAGCGACAACAACAGCGCGCATCTTTAGCTCACACTTTTTACAAGTTTTATAGCCTGAGGAAGGATATTCTTTATATCCGAAACGTTGCTAAACTGTTTAAACTTGTTCCGTTTATTGTTTTATTTTTGTTGCTATTGTTCCAGTTAATAAAAGGTAAAAAGAACAACTTTTCCTTCGCCTTTTTTTCGTGGCTAGTGAACACGAGGCTTCACTAGCTAGCGACATGTACGGGCGTGGCCGGGAGGATGAAGGCGAGTGGACGCTGGTGCAGTACGGCAGACGCGGTAGGCGCCGCAATCAGCACGCTCCGCCACAGGACCAGCGCCGAGCCCCGCAACAGTTCCAGCCGCAACAGCCCCGCTTTCAGCAGAACGCACCGCCACGTTTCCAGCGACAGCAGCCCCGCTATCCACGCGACACCTACGCGAACGCTGTCCGGAGACCCGTGGATCGGGGAGGCGCCCCGCGGTGGCGCTATGATGGCGGCCAGGATGACAGGTACACGGGACGTCCCGCTAACCGCGGTCCCCGTCCAAGACCCGCACAGCCCCGGTCCTTCGACTCCCGCTTTCAACGCCCTCCCTATAGTAATAATAGCAATAACAATAGCAACGTAAATAGCAATAACACACGGTACCAGCGAAACCAGAACCAGAACAATGAGGGCGCTCAGAATAGGCCCAGATCTGACGACCCACTTTTCACTGTTAAATGCCGGATCCTTCATAAGATCATTAAAGCGGCACATCATTTTTCTAACATTGTTATAACACATCCACCGGTCACGATCGCTAGAATGACCCAGCAGTTAGCCGCATTCATTAAGCCGGCTATTCCCAACACGGCCACGCAGATGCTTATTGAAGGCAACGCCAAGAACTGGGAGCACACTGCGTTGGTCATTTTACAGGACCACTATGAGTCTGTGATAATGGAGGAAATCCGGAACCTTCACAGACTCAATAGTCCAGAGTGGAGTGACCCGTTCGAGGTGGCGGCAGCCTGGGCCAAAAGGCAGTTTGGCCGCAGACTCGGCCCGGACACATTAAAAGAGGCCAGAGAGACAATTGTGGACTGGATGGCCGGTCTGGCGGTAGATGAGCCAATACAGGCCCCTGCAGCGGCGGCGCCGGCGACAACAGCAGCACCAGCGGCCCAGACTGACCCGGCGAGTCATCCCCTGAGGCGAGTGAGACCTGTGGCCAGAGCGGAACCGGTAAACGCACCGCCCACACACACTATCGAGGCCCAGAGACGCCCAGACTCACCTCAGCCCGCCGCAGCAGCAGCAGCACCTGTGGCACCTGTCATCACCACGACGGCGGCCCAGGTCCACGCGGGGCCGCATGCTCCAGCGGCGGCGCTGGTGACGCCCTCCTCACCAGTGACGGCAGAACGGCGGCCCAGCACTCCTCCACTGATCCAGAACCTGTTAGACTTCCCGATCGAGGTTAGTTTCAACTCTGACACCCTCTCCCCCGACACGCCACAGTCGGCAGGGGGCTCACAGCAGGTGGTTTCACCCACTCCGTCTTCCCAGCTGCCCCGGCCACAGAGACTGAACTTTCGTAGACCACAGTTCACGATAGAACTTTCACCCAGCTCGTCGTCAGTGGCTTCAGCAGAGGCAGCAGCAGCAGCAGAGACGGAGGCGGAGGAGGCAGCAGCAACAGCGCCATCATCAGCAGCGACATCACCGCCGACACCTCCACCGGCGGCAGCGACGCCCTCAATATCTGCTGTATGGTCCTTCGCACCGCGTAATCCGTGTGTGGCCCCGAACACGGACGAGGTGGAGTTCTCCCAGAGGAACCTGGAGGAGCTGGTGCAGCAGGAGGCGAGAGAGCCGTGGTCCCAGATGCAGAGGGACGTGAGGCACGTTCCCTTAACGCCCATCAGCACCACCAGGTTGAGGACAGCGGTGCAGACCCAGCTGATCCGGCCGGTGGCCACTCCCACTTCCGGCCTGCAGACACCGCAGGGAGCTCAGCGACCATGCAGACACCAGTCCACCGCGCGGAAGGCACAGGATTGGAGTCTCCATGTGACCAGGAAGTGGCTCATCATTGGAGACTCCAATGTGTACAAACTGCCAGCCCACAACATCGAGGATCTGCAGGTGGATGCTTTTCCAGGGGGCACCTTCAGGAACGCAGATCTCCTGATGAACAAGACGACCTCTGAGGTCACGGTGCAGAAGGTCATTTTGGCCTTCGGCATCAACAACCGTGTCCAAAAAACGCAGGAGACGGCCATCAAACAGCTGCAGAGGGCCCTCCGAAGCGTTAGACTGACTTTTCCATCTGCTGACGTTTTTGTGCCACAGGTCAACTTCTCCGGAGATCTTCCCCCGAAGGAGAAACTGCGCCTCACACATCTGAACACTGCTATTGCGAGAATGTGTGAGTACATCCCAGCGCTGCCAGCAGGTCTCTTTCACACAGGTCCGGATCACATCCACTGGACCCGAGCCACAGCTGCCCGCATATTTGACAATTGGGTTCACTACTTAAACTAATTGTCCCCATAAACCTGCCTACTCAGGAGGGGGATAAGTTAGTCATCAACCTCACTAAGAACTTTAAACTCACTGAAGCACAGCGCACTCTCCTTGGCAGGGGGTTAAATTTCATTCCCACAAAGGGAACTAATAAACAGATTGTAGAGCAGAGCCGCTTTGATCTACAGCAGTATCACAGGAGGTTAAAGCTGGCGGCTTATTTTGAAAACTCGAGAGAGTGTGAACGACTCCCGTTCATTTATAAATCGTCCTGGGCTCCTGTACAGGCACAAATACCACACACCATAACTGCTCTAATACAATCAGACATTCGGTATTTTAACACACGCTTCAAAATTCATCACGTGCCGCCTAACCTCAGTAGGGAGGAAGTGCGGGCACTTGATGAACTAGTTAATAACAAACACATAGTTATTAAACCAGCAGATAAGGGCAGCTCTATAGTGATCTTGGACAGGGAGCAATATTTATGGGAAGGCTACAGACAGCTTAATGATCCCAAATACTACACCAAATTGACCCACCCCATTTATCCAAACACTGTCCCGATTGTAAATAAAATCATCCTAACTCTACATGAGAAGAAGTTTATTAATCTGAAACAAAAGCATTATTTAATGGGTGACGCTGTACCTAGAGCCAGATTATTCTATATGCTGCCCAAAATACACAAGGACCCTGCCAAGTGGAGTAAACCACATGAAATCCCTCCCGGCAGGCCCATCGTGTCTGACTGCAGCAGTGAGACTTATCACACTGCAGAGTACCTCGACCACTTTTTGAATCCTCTGTCGACCACACACCCGAGTTACATAAAGGACACGTACCACTTTGTAGAGATAATTAAAAGACTCCGCATTCCGGACAACTCAATTTTATTCACCATAGATATTGATAGTCTCTATACAAACATTGACATAAAAGAAGGCATGCAGGCCGTTAAGAATTCATTTCGGAAACACCCCGACAAAAAGCGACCAGAAAAAGAATTATTACAGTTACTGGAGATCAATCTGACCCAAAATGATTTTGAATTTAATGGGGAATTTTTCCTTCAAATCAAGGGTACAGCGATGGGGAAGAAGTTTGCTCCTGCATACGCTAACATTTTTATGGCTGAGTGGGAGGAATCAGTCCTGAAAATATGTCCTAAAAAGCCACTGCATTATTATAGATATTTGGACGACATCTGGGGTGTGTGGCCCCACTCGAGGGAGGATTTTGAAGTGTTTCTGTGCACCCTCAACAATCACAATCAGTCTATTAAAATTAAATCCACCGACAACTTGACTTCTGTTGATTTTCTGGACACCACAACGTTTAAAAGTAACACAATTAAGGAAACCCACACATTGGACATTAAGGTATTTTTTAAGGAGACAGACACACATGCTCTGCTCTTCAAGACCAGCTTCCACCCAAAGCACACATATGCTGGCTTAATCAAATCCCAACTGTTGAGGTTTCACAGAATATGCAGCAGAGAGGAGGATTTCCGTGTTGCAGTCGGGGTGCTCTTTCACGCTTTGTCCACCAGGGGGTACTCTAGGACCTTTCTTAGAAAATGCCAGAGGTCATTTCTAGAGAAGAAGCCTATTACTGTGGGCTCCAGTCTCCCCTTTGTCACCACGTATTCACCTTCCACCATGGCATTGGTCAGAGGATGCAGAAGGAGATTCCTCTCCCACACCACAGGGTCTTCTGTCCTGCAGGACCACAGGATCATCCCGGCCTACAGGAGAAACAAGAATTTACTGGACTATCTGGTAAAGGCCAAATTAAAACCTCTGCACAGCATTAAGGGGAGAGGTCAGAGTGATGCCTTTTATAAACACAGAAAATGGCTGCAAAGCCACAGCACGGGAGACGTTTTCCTGAACTCAGCCAGGGGAAACACCAAGTCTAAGAACTGTGTTTACCTCATCACGTGTGTACAATGTGGATTACAATATGTGGGGGAGACGGGGAACACCATCGCGACCCGCTTCACACAACACAAACACAACATCATTAAAAAGAAAAAAACACTGACGCCACTTGTGGCACATTTTATTTCGCACGGTTGGAAATCTGTGTCTGTGTGTGTGATCCAGATGAACCCCGGATGGAGCGCTCCCCAGAGGAGGAGAGCGGAGAGGGGCTGGATCAATAAATTAAAAACCAGGTATCCTAAGGGCTTAAATGAGGACTAAGAGCTGCGGGCTGTGAGGCAGTGCTGGACAGTGCACAGATGGTCCTGCTCGCAGGTCCATCCAAAACTATTTATTCCCTAACCGGCCCGTGCCGCCTGCTGAGCAGCCTGCGGTCTCTACGGTTCTCTCATACAGCCCACCCTGTTATTTTGTCCTAAACACAACCACTTCATAACCCATGCCTAAACCTAATCCTTTACAGCCTACCCGGTTATTTTATCCTAAACACAACCACTCCATAACCTATGCCTAATCTTAACCCTTCATCATGTGTGGTGGCACTGTAAATATTTCTGCTTATTGAAAAAAATGTGTGTATTATTCATATTCATTACTGTTTCTAATTTTAATAATTCAATGTATGATGTTTGCTGATGTTATTATCATGTTTATGCGTTATTACTAAGTGATTCATGTTTCTGGTTTCGACGATGCTGGTATTTCGGATTGTGAGACGGGTGCATTGAACGTCTCACTGTATGCGATGCACCTAGAGATTCGTAGTTCAGCGCAGCTATTGGTCAGCTACACCGGGGAGGGGAAAGGTCACGGCCGCCATATTGGCGACGCCCTAGCCGGACCGTCATATCACCGAGCTGACCAGAGCGACAACAACAGCGCGCATCTTTAGCTCACACTTTTTACAAGTTTTATAGCCTGAGGAAGGATATTCTTTATATCCGAAACGTTGCTAAACTGTTTAAACTTGTTCCGTTTATTGTTTTATTTTTGTTGCTATTGTTCCAGTTAATAAAAGGTAAAAAGAACAACTTTTCCTTCGCCTTTTTTTCGTGGCTAGTGAACACGAGGCTTCACTAGCTAGCGACATGTACGGGCGTGGCCGGGAGGATGAAGGCGAGTGGACGCTGGTGCAGTACGGCAGACGCGGTAGGCGCCGCAATCAGCACGCTCCGCCACAGGACCAGCGCCGAGCCCCGCAACAGTTCCAGCCGCAACAGCCCCGCTTTCAGCAGAACGCACCGCCACGTTTCCAGCGACAGCAGCCCCGCTATCCACGCGACACCTACGCGAACGCTGTCCGGAGACCCGTGGATCGGGGAGGCGCCCCGCGGTGGCGCTATGATGGCGGCCAGGATGACAGGTACACGGGACGTCCCGCTAACCGCGGTCCCCGTCCAAGACCCGCACAGCCCCGGTCCTTCGACTCCCGCTTTCAACGCCCTCCCTATAGTAATAATAGCAATAACAATAGCAACGTAAATAGCAATAACACACGGTACCAGCGAAACCAGAACCAGAACAATGAGGGCGCTCAGAATAGGCCCAGATCTGACGACCCACTTTTCACTGTTAAATGCCGGATCCTTCATAAGATCATTAAAGCGGCACATCATTTTTCTAACATTGTTATAACACATCCACCGGTCACGATCGCTAGAATGACCCAGCAGTTAGCCGCATTCATTAAGCCGGCTATTCCCAACACGGCCACGCAGATGCTTATTGAAGGCAACGCCAAGAACTGGGAGCACACTGCGTTGGTCATTTTACAGGACCACTATGAGTCTGTGATAATGGAGGAAATCCGGAACCTTCACAGACTCAATAGTCCAGAGTGGAGTGACCCGTTCGAGGTGGCGGCAGCCTGGGCCAAAAGGCAGTTTGGCCGCAGACTCGGCCCGGACACATTAAAAGAGGCCAGAGAGACAATTGTGGACTGGATGGCCGGTCTGGCGGTAGATGAGCCAATACAGGCCCCTGCAGCGGCGGCGCCGGCGACAACAGCAGCACCAGCGGCCCAGACTGACCCGGCGAGTCATCCCCTGAGGCGAGTGAGACCTGTGGCCAGAGCGGAACCGGTAAACGCACCGCCCACACACACTATCGAGGCCCAGAGACGCCCAGACTCACCTCAGCCCGCCGCAGCAGCAGCAGCACCTGTGGCACCTGTCATCACCACGACGGCGGCCCAGGTCCACGCGGGGCCGCATGCTCCAGCGGCGGCGCTGGTGACGCCCTCCTCACCAGTGACGGCAGAACGGCGGCCCAGCACTCCTCCACTGATCCAGAACCTGTTAGACTTCCCGATCGAGGTTAGTTTCAACTCTGACACCCTCTCCCCCGACACGCCACAGTCGGCAGGGGGCTCACAGCAGGTGGTTTCACCCACTCCGTCTTCCCAGCTGCCCCGGCCACAGAGACTGAACTTTCGTAGACCACAGTTCACGATAGAACTTTCACCCAGCTCGTCGTCAGTGGCTTCAGCAGAGGCAGCAGCAGCAGCAGAGACGGAGGCGGAGGAGGCAGCAGCAACAGCGCCATCATCAGCAGCGACATCACCGCCGACACCTCCACCGGCGGCAGCGACGCCCTCAATATCTGCTGTATGGTCCTTCGCACCGCGTAATCCGTGTGTGGCCCCGAACACGGACGAGGTGGAGTTCTCCCAGAGGAACCTGGAGGAGCTGGTGCAGCAGGAGGCGAGAGAGCCGTGGTCCCAGATGCAGAGGGACGTGAGGCACGTTCCCTTAACGCCCATCAGCACCACCAGGTTGAGGACAGCGGTGCAGACCCAGCTGATCCGGCCGGTGGCCACTCCCACTTCCGGCCTGCAGACACCGCAGGGAGCTCAGCGACCATGCAGACACCAGTCCACCGCGCGGAAGGCACAGGATTGGAGTCTCCATGTGACCAGGAAGTGGCTCATCATTGGAGACTCCAATGTGTACAAACTGCCAGCCCACAACATCGAGGATCTGCAGGTGGATGCTTTTCCAGGGGGCACCTTCAGGAACGCAGATCTCCTGATGAACAAGACGACCTCTGAGGTCACGGTGCAGAAGGTCATTTTGGCCTTCGGCATCAACAACCGTGTCCAAAAAACGCAGGAGACGGCCATCAAACAGCTGCAGAGGGCCCTCCGAAGCGTTAGACTGACTTTTCCATCTGCTGACGTTTTTGTGCCACAGGTCAACTTCTCCGGAGATCTTCCCCCGAAGGAGAAACTGCGCCTCACACATCTGAACACTGCTATTGCGAGAATGTGTGAGTACATCCCAGCGCTGCCAGCAGGTCTCTTTCACACAGGTCCGGATCACATCCACTGGACCCGAGCCACAGCTGCCCGCATATTTGACAATTGGGTTCACTACTTAAACTAATTGTCCCCATAAACCTGCCTACTCAGGAGGGGGATAAGTTAGTCATCAACCTCACTAAGAACTTTAAACTCACTGAAGCACAGCGCACTCTCCTTGGCAGGGGGTTAAATTTCATTCCCACAAAGGGAACTAATAAACAGATTGTAGAGCAGAGCCGCTTTGATCTACAGCAGTATCACAGGAGGTTAAAGCTGGCGGCTTATTTTGAAAACTCGAGAGAGTGTGAACGACTCCCGTTCATTTATAAATCGTCCTGGGCTCCTGTACAGGCACAAATACCACACACCATAACTGCTCTAATACAATCAGACATTCGGTATTTTAACACACGCTTCAAAATTCATCACGTGCCGCCTAACCTCAGTAGGGAGGAAGTGCGGGCACTTGATGAACTAGTTAATAACAAACACATAGTTATTAAACCAGCAGATAAGGGCAGCTCTATAGTGATCTTGGACAGGGAGCAATATTTATGGGAAGGCTACAGACAGCTTAATGATCCCAAATACTACACCAAATTGACCCACCCCATTTATCCAAACACTGTCCCGATTGTAAATAAAATCATCCTAACTCTACATGAGAAGAAGTTTATTAATCTGAAACAAAAGCATTATTTAATGGGTGACGCTGTACCTAGAGCCAGATTATTCTATATGCTGCCCAAAATACACAAGGACCCTGCCAAGTGGAGTAAACCACATGAAATCCCTCCCGGCAGGCCCATCGTGTCTGACTGCAGCAGTGAGACTTATCACACTGCAGAGTACCTCGACCACTTTTTGAATCCTCTGTCGACCACACACCCGAGTTACATAAAGGACACGTACCACTTTGTAGAGATAATTAAAAGACTCCGCATTCCGGACAACTCAATTTTATTCACCATAGATATTGATAGTCTCTATACAAACATTGACATAAAAGAAGGCATGCAGGCCGTTAAGAATTCATTTCGGAAACACCCCGACAAAAAGCGACCAGAAAAAGAATTATTACAGTTACTGGAGATCAATCTGACCCAAAATGATTTTGAATTTAATGGGGAATTTTTCCTTCAAATCAAGGGTACAGCGATGGGGAAGAAGTTTGCTCCTGCATACGCTAACATTTTTATGGCTGAGTGGGAGGAATCAGTCCTGAAAATATGTCCTAAAAAGCCACTGCATTATTATAGATATTTGGACGACATCTGGGGTGTGTGGCCCCACTCGAGGGAGGATTTTGAAGTGTTTCTGTGCACCCTCAACAATCACAATCAGTCTATTAAAATTAAATCCACCGACAACTTGACTTCTGTTGATTTTCTGGACACCACAACGTTTAAAAGTAACACAATTAAGGAAACCCACACATTGGACATTAAGGTATTTTTTAAGGAGACAGACACACATGCTCTGCTCTTCAAGACCAGCTTCCACCCAAAGCACACATATGCTGGCTTAATCAAATCCCAACTGTTGAGGTTTCACAGAATATGCAGCAGAGAGGAGGATTTCCGTGTTGCAGTCGGGGTGCTCTTTCACGCTTTGTCCACCAGGGGGTACTCTAGGACCTTTCTTAGAAAATGCCAGAGGTCATTTCTAGAGAAGAAGCCTATTACTGTGGGCTCCAGTCTCCCCTTTGTCACCACGTATTCACCTTCCACCATGGCATTGGTCAGAGGATGCAGAAGGAGATTCCTCTCCCACACCACAGGGTCTTCTGTCCTGCAGGACCACAGGATCATCCCGGCCTACAGGAGAAACAAGAATTTACTGGACTATCTGGTAAAGGCCAAATTAAAACCTCTGCACAGCATTAAGGGGAGAGGTCAGAGTGATGCCTTTTATAAACACAGAAAATGGCTGCAAAGCCACAGCACGGGAGACGTTTTCCTGAACTCAGCCAGGGGAAACACCAAGTCTAAGAACTGTGTTTACCTCATCACGTGTGTACAATGTGGATTACAATATGTGGGGGAGACGGGGAACACCATCGCGACCCGCTTCACACAACACAAACACAACATCATTAAAAAGAAAAAAACACTGACGCCACTTGTGGCACATTTTATTTCGCACGGTTGGAAATCTGTGTCTGTGTGTGTGATCCAGATGAACCCCGGATGGAGCGCTCCCCAGAGGAGGAGAGCGGAGAGGGGCTGGATCAATAAATTAAAAACCAGGTATCCTAAGGGCTTAAATGAGGACTAAGAGCTGCGGGCTGTGAGGCAGTGCTGGACAGTGCACAGATGGTCCTGCTCGCAGGTCCATCCAAAACTATTTATTCCCTAACCGGCCCGTGCCGCCTGCTGAGCAGCCTGCGGTCTCTACGGTTCTCTCATACAGCCCACCCTGTTATTTTGTCCTAAACACAACCACTTCATAACCCATGCCTAAACCTAATCCTTTACAGCCTACCCGGTTATTTTATCCTAAACACAACCACTCCATAACCTATGCCTAATCTTAACCCTTCATCATGTGTGGTGGCACTGTAAATATTTCTGCTTATTGAAAAAAATGTGTGTATTATTCATATTCATTACTGTTTCTAATTTTAATAATTCAATGTATGATGTTTGCTGATGTTATTATCATGTTTATGCGTTATTACTAAGTGATTCATGTTTCTGGTTTCGACGATGCTGGTATTTCGGATTGTGAGACGGGTGCATTGAACGTCTCACTGTATGCGATGCACCTAGAGATTCGTAGTTCAGCGCAGCTATTGGTCAGCTACACCGGGGAGGGGAAAGGTCACGGCCGCCATATTGGCGACGCCCTAGCCGGACCGTCATATCACCGAGCTGACCAGAGCGACAACAACAGCGCGCATCTTTAGCTCACACTTTTTACAAGTTTTATAGCCTGAGGAAGGATATTCTTTATATCCGAAACGTTGCTAAACTGTTTAAACTTGTTCCGTTTATTGTTTTATTTTTGTTGCTATTGTTCCAGTTAATAAAAGGTAAAAAGAACAACTTTTCCTTCGCCTTTTTTTCGTGGCTAGTGAACACGAGGCTTCACTAGCTAGCGACATGTACGGGCGTGGCCGGGAGGATGAAGGCGAGTGGACGCTGGTGCAGTACGGCAGACGCGGTAGGCGCCGCAATCAGCACGCTCCGCCACAGGACCAGCGCCGAGCCCCGCAACAGTTCCAGCCGCAACAGCCCCGCTTTCAGCAGAACGCACCGCCACGTTTCCAGCGACAGCAGCCCCGCTATCCACGCGACACCTACGCGAACGCTGTCCGGAGACCCGTGGATCGGGGAGGCGCCCCGCGGTGGCGCTATGATGGCGGCCAGGATGACAGGTACACGGGACGTCCCGCTAACCGCGGTCCCCGTCCAAGACCCGCACAGCCCCGGTCCTTCGACTCCCGCTTTCAACGCCCTCCCTATAGTAATAATAGCAATAACAATAGCAACGTAAATAGCAATAACACACGGTACCAGCGAAACCAGAACCAGAACAATGAGGGCGCTCAGAATAGGCCCAGATCTGACGACCCACTTTTCACTGTTAAATGCCGGATCCTTCATAAGATCATTAAAGCGGCACATCATTTTTCTAACATTGTTATAACACATCCACCGGTCACGATCGCTAGAATGACCCAGCAGTTAGCCGCATTCATTAAGCCGGCTATTCCCAACACGGCCACGCAGATGCTTATTGAAGGCAACGCCAAGAACTGGGAGCACACTGCGTTGGTCATTTTACAGGACCACTATGAGTCTGTGATAATGGAGGAAATCCGGAACCTTCACAGACTCAATAGTCCAGAGTGGAGTGACCCGTTCGAGGTGGCGGCAGCCTGGGCCAAAAGGCAGTTTGGCCGCAGACTCGGCCCGGACACATTAAAAGAGGCCAGAGAGACAATTGTGGACTGGATGGCCGGTCTGGCGGTAGATGAGCCAATACAGGCCCCTGCAGCGGCGGCGCCGGCGACAACAGCAGCACCAGCGGCCCAGACTGACCCGGCGAGTCATCCCCTGAGGCGAGTGAGACCTGTGGCCAGAGCGGAACCGGTAAACGCACCGCCCACACACACTATCGAGGCCCAGAGACGCCCAGACTCACCTCAGCCCGCCGCAGCAGCAGCAGCACCTGTGGCACCTGTCATCACCACGACGGCGGCCCAGGTCCACGCGGGGCCGCATGCTCCAGCGGCGGCGCTGGTGACGCCCTCCTCACCAGTGACGGCAGAACGGCGGCCCAGCACTCCTCCACTGATCCAGAACCTGTTAGACTTCCCGATCGAGGTTAGTTTCAACTCTGACACCCTCTCCCCCGACACGCCACAGTCGGCAGGGGGCTCACAGCAGGTGGTTTCACCCACTCCGTCTTCCCAGCTGCCCCGGCCACAGAGACTGAACTTTCGTAGACCACAGTTCACGATAGAACTTTCACCCAGCTCGTCGTCAGTGGCTTCAGCAGAGGCAGCAGCAGCAGCAGAGACGGAGGCGGAGGAGGCAGCAGCAACAGCGCCATCATCAGCAGCGACATCACCGCCGACACCTCCACCGGCGGCAGCGACGCCCTCAATATCTGCTGTATGGTCCTTCGCACCGCGTAATCCGTGTGTGGCCCCGAACACGGACGAGGTGGAGTTCTCCCAGAGGAACCTGGAGGAGCTGGTGCAGCAGGAGGCGAGAGAGCCGTGGTCCCAGATGCAGAGGGACGTGAGGCACGTTCCCTTAACGCCCATCAGCACCACCAGGTTGAGGACAGCGGTGCAGACCCAGCTGATCCGGCCGGTGGCCACTCCCACTTCCGGCCTGCAGACACCGCAGGGAGCTCAGCGACCATGCAGACACCAGTCCACCGCGCGGAAGGCACAGGATTGGAGTCTCCATGTGACCAGGAAGTGGCTCATCATTGGAGACTCCAATGTGTACAAACTGCCAGCCCACAACATCGAGGATCTGCAGGTGGATGCTTTTCCAGGGGGCACCTTCAGGAACGCAGATCTCCTGATGAACAAGACGACCTCTGAGGTCACGGTGCAGAAGGTCATTTTGGCCTTCGGCATCAACAACCGTGTCCAAAAAACGCAGGAGACGGCCATCAAACAGCTGCAGAGGGCCCTCCGAAGCGTTAGACTGACTTTTCCATCTGCTGACGTTTTTGTGCCACAGGTCAACTTCTCCGGAGATCTTCCCCCGAAGGAGAAACTGCGCCTCACACATCTGAACACTGCTATTGCGAGAATGTGTGAGTACATCCCAGCGCTGCCAGCAGGTCTCTTTCACACAGGTCCGGATCACATCCACTGGACCCGAGCCACAGCTGCCCGCATATTTGACAATTGGGTTCACTACTTAAACTAATTGTCCCCATAAACCTGCCTACTCAGGAGGGGGATAAGTTAGTCATCAACCTCACTAAGAACTTTAAACTCACTGAAGCACAGCGCACTCTCCTTGGCAGGGGGTTAAATTTCATTCCCACAAAGGGAACTAATAAACAGATTGTAGAGCAGAGCCGCTTTGATCTACAGCAGTATCACAGGAGGTTAAAGCTGGCGGCTTATTTTGAAAACTCGAGAGAGTGTGAACGACTCCCGTTCATTTATAAATCGTCCTGGGCTCCTGTACAGGCACAAATACCACACACCATAACTGCTCTAATACAATCAGACATTCGGTATTTTAACACACGCTTCAAAATTCATCACGTGCCGCCTAACCTCAGTAGGGAGGAAGTGCGGGCACTTGATGAACTAGTTAATAACAAACACATAGTTATTAAACCAGCAGATAAGGGCAGCTCTATAGTGATCTTGGACAGGGAGCAATATTTATGGGAAGGCTACAGACAGCTTAATGATCCCAAATACTACACCAAATTGACCCACCCCATTTATCCAAACACTGTCCCGATTGTAAATAAAATCATCCTAACTCTACATGAGAAGAAGTTTATTAATCTGAAACAAAAGCATTATTTAATGGGTGACGCTGTACCTAGAGCCAGATTATTCTATATGCTGCCCAAAATACACAAGGACCCTGCCAAGTGGAGTAAACCACATGAAATCCCTCCCGGCAGGCCCATCGTGTCTGACTGCAGCAGTGAGACTTATCACACTGCAGAGTACCTCGACCACTTTTTGAATCCTCTGTCGACCACACACCCGAGTTACATAAAGGACACGTACCACTTTGTAGAGATAATTAAAAGACTCCGCATTCCGGACAACTCAATTTTATTCACCATAGATATTGATAGTCTCTATACAAACATTGACATAAAAGAAGGCATGCAGGCCGTTAAGAATTCATTTCGGAAACACCCCGACAAAAAGCGACCAGAAAAAGAATTATTACAGTTACTGGAGATCAATCTGACCCAAAATGATTTTGAATTTAATGGGGAATTTTTCCTTCAAATCAAGGGTACAGCGATGGGGAAGAAGTTTGCTCCTGCATACGCTAACATTTTTATGGCTGAGTGGGAGGAATCAGTCCTGAAAATATGTCCTAAAAAGCCACTGCATTATTATAGATATTTGGACGACATCTGGGGTGTGTGGCCCCACTCGAGGGAGGATTTTGAAGTGTTTCTGTGCACCCTCAACAATCACAATCAGTCTATTAAAATTAAATCCACCGACAACTTGACTTCTGTTGATTTTCTGGACACCACAACGTTTAAAAGTAACACAATTAAGGAAACCCACACATTGGACATTAAGGTATTTTTTAAGGAGACAGACACACATGCTCTGCTCTTCAAGACCAGCTTCCACCCAAAGCACACATATGCTGGCTTAATCAAATCCCAACTGTTGAGGTTTCACAGAATATGCAGCAGAGAGGAGGATTTCCGTGTTGCAGTCGGGGTGCTCTTTCACGCTTTGTCCACCAGGGGGTACTCTAGGACCTTTCTTAGAAAATGCCAGAGGTCATTTCTAGAGAAGAAGCCTATTACTGTGGGCTCCAGTCTCCCCTTTGTCACCACGTATTCACCTTCCACCATGGCATTGGTCAGAGGATGCAGAAGGAGATTCCTCTCCCACACCACAGGGTCTTCTGTCCTGCAGGACCACAGGATCATCCCGGCCTACAGGAGAAACAAGAATTTACTGGACTATCTGGTAAAGGCCAAATTAAAACCTCTGCACAGCATTAAGGGGAGAGGTCAGAGTGATGCCTTTTATAAACACAGAAAATGGCTGCAAAGCCACAGCACGGGAGACGTTTTCCTGAACTCAGCCAGGGGAAACACCAAGTCTAAGAACTGTGTTTACCTCATCACGTGTGTACAATGTGGATTACAATATGTGGGGGAGACGGGGAACACCATCGCGACCCGCTTCACACAACACAAACACAACATCATTAAAAAGAAAAAAACACTGACGCCACTTGTGGCACATTTTATTTCGCACGGTTGGAAATCTGTGTCTGTGTGTGTGATCCAGATGAACCCCGGATGGAGCGCTCCCCAGAGGAGGAGAGCGGAGAGGGGCTGGATCAATAAATTAAAAACCAGGTATCCTAAGGGCTTAAATGAGGACTAAGAGCTGCGGGCTGTGAGGCAGTGCTGGACAGTGCACAGATGGTCCTGCTCGCAGGTCCATCCAAAACTATTTATTCCCTAACCGGCCCGTGCCGCCTGCTGAGCAGCCTGCGGTCTCTACGGTTCTCTCATACAGCCCACCCTGTTATTTTGTCCTAAACACAACCACTTCATAACCCATGCCTAAACCTAATCCTTTACAGCCTACCCGGTTATTTTATCCTAAACACAACCACTCCATAACCTATGCCTAATCTTAACCCTTCATCATGTGTGGTGGCACTGTAAATATTTCTGCTTATTGAAAAAAATGTGTGTATTATTCATATTCATTACTGTTTCTAATTTTAATAATTCAATGTATGATGTTTGCTGATGTTATTATCATGTTTATGCGTTATTACTAAGTGATTCATGTTTCTGGTTTCGACGATGCTGGTATTTCGGATTGTGAGACGGGTGCATTGAACGTCTCACTGTATGCGATGCACCTAGAGATTCGTAGTTCAGCGCAGCTATTGGTCAGCTACACCGGGGAGGGGAAAGGTCACGGCCGCCATATTGGCGACGCCCTAGCCGGACCGTCATATCACCGAGCTGACCAGAGCGACAACAACAGCGCGCATCTTTAGCTCACACTTTTTACAAGTTTTATAGCCTGAGGAAGGATATTCTTTATATCCGAAACGTTGCTAAACTGTTTAAACTTGTTCCGTTTATTGTTTTATTTTTGTTGCTATTGTTCCAGTTAATAAAAGGTAAAAAGAACAACTTTTCCTTCGCCTTTTTTTCGTGGCTAGTGAACACGAGGCTTCACTAGCTAGCGACATGTACGGGCGTGGCCGGGAGGATGAAGGCGAGTGGACGCTGGTGCAGTACGGCAGACGCGGTAGGCGCCGCAATCAGCACGCTCCGCCACAGGACCAGCGCCGAGCCCCGCAACAGTTCCAGCCGCAACAGCCCCGCTTTCAGCAGAACGCACCGCCACGTTTCCAGCGACAGCAGCCCCGCTATCCACGCGACACCTACGCGAACGCTGTCCGGAGACCCGTGGATCGGGGAGGCGCCCCGCGGTGGCGCTATGATGGCGGCCAGGATGACAGGTACACGGGACGTCCCGCTAACCGCGGTCCCCGTCCAAGACCCGCACAGCCCCGGTCCTTCGACTCCCGCTTTCAACGCCCTCCCTATAGTAATAATAGCAATAACAATAGCAACGTAAATAGCAATAACACACGGTACCAGCGAAACCAGAACCAGAACAATGAGGGCGCTCAGAATAGGCCCAGATCTGACGACCCACTTTTCACTGTTAAATGCCGGATCCTTCATAAGATCATTAAAGCGGCACATCATTTTTCTAACATTGTTATAACACATCCACCGGTCACGATCGCTAGAATGACCCAGCAGTTAGCCGCATTCATTAAGCCGGCTATTCCCAACACGGCCACGCAGATGCTTATTGAAGGCAACGCCAAGAACTGGGAGCACACTGCGTTGGTCATTTTACAGGACCACTATGAGTCTGTGATAATGGAGGAAATCCGGAACCTTCACAGACTCAATAGTCCAGAGTGGAGTGACCCGTTCGAGGTGGCGGCAGCCTGGGCCAAAAGGCAGTTTGGCCGCAGACTCGGCCCGGACACATTAAAAGAGGCCAGAGAGACAATTGTGGACTGGATGGCCGGTCTGGCGGTAGATGAGCCAATACAGGCCCCTGCAGCGGCGGCGCCGGCGACAACAGCAGCACCAGCGGCCCAGACTGACCCGGCGAGTCATCCCCTGAGGCGAGTGAGACCTGTGGCCAGAGCGGAACCGGTAAACGCACCGCCCACACACACTATCGAGGCCCAGAGACGCCCAGACTCACCTCAGCCCGCCGCAGCAGCAGCAGCACCTGTGGCACCTGTCATCACCACGACGGCGGCCCAGGTCCACGCGGGGCCGCATGCTCCAGCGGCGGCGCTGGTGACGCCCTCCTCACCAGTGACGGCAGAACGGCGGCCCAGCACTCCTCCACTGATCCAGAACCTGTTAGACTTCCCGATCGAGGTTAGTTTCAACTCTGACACCCTCTCCCCCGACACGCCACAGTCGGCAGGGGGCTCACAGCAGGTGGTTTCACCCACTCCGTCTTCCCAGCTGCCCCGGCCACAGAGACTGAACTTTCGTAGACCACAGTTCACGATAGAACTTTCACCCAGCTCGTCGTCAGTGGCTTCAGCAGAGGCAGCAGCAGCAGCAGAGACGGAGGCGGAGGAGGCAGCAGCAACAGCGCCATCATCAGCAGCGACATCACCGCCGACACCTCCACCGGCGGCAGCGACGCCCTCAATATCTGCTGTATGGTCCTTCGCACCGCGTAATCCGTGTGTGGCCCCGAACACGGACGAGGTGGAGTTCTCCCAGAGGAACCTGGAGGAGCTGGTGCAGCAGGAGGCGAGAGAGCCGTGGTCCCAGATGCAGAGGGACGTGAGGCACGTTCCCTTAACGCCCATCAGCACCACCAGGTTGAGGACAGCGGTGCAGACCCAGCTGATCCGGCCGGTGGCCACTCCCACTTCCGGCCTGCAGACACCGCAGGGAGCTCAGCGACCATGCAGACACCAGTCCACCGCGCGGAAGGCACAGGATTGGAGTCTCCATGTGACCAGGAAGTGGCTCATCATTGGAGACTCCAATGTGTACAAACTGCCAGCCCACAACATCGAGGATCTGCAGGTGGATGCTTTTCCAGGGGGCACCTTCAGGAACGCAGATCTCCTGATGAACAAGACGACCTCTGAGGTCACGGTGCAGAAGGTCATTTTGGCCTTCGGCATCAACAACCGTGTCCAAAAAACGCAGGAGACGGCCATCAAACAGCTGCAGAGGGCCCTCCGAAGCGTTAGACTGACTTTTCCATCTGCTGACGTTTTTGTGCCACAGGTCAACTTCTCCGGAGATCTTCCCCCGAAGGAGAAACTGCGCCTCACACATCTGAACACTGCTATTGCGAGAATGTGTGAGTACATCCCAGCGCTGCCAGCAGGTCTCTTTCACACAGGTCCGGATCACATCCACTGGACCCGAGCCACAGCTGCCCGCATATTTGACAATTGGGTTCACTACTTAAACTAATTGTCCCCATAAACCTGCCTACTCAGGAGGGGGATAAGTTAGTCATCAACCTCACTAAGAACTTTAAACTCACTGAAGCACAGCGCACTCTCCTTGGCAGGGGGTTAAATTTCATTCCCACAAAGGGAACTAATAAACAGATTGTAGAGCAGAGCCGCTTTGATCTACAGCAGTATCACAGGAGGTTAAAGCTGGCGGCTTATTTTGAAAACTCGAGAGAGTGTGAACGACTCCCGTTCATTTATAAATCGTCCTGGGCTCCTGTACAGGCACAAATACCACACACCATAACTGCTCTAATACAATCAGACATTCGGTATTTTAACACACGCTTCAAAATTCATCACGTGCCGCCTAACCTCAGTAGGGAGGAAGTGCGGGCACTTGATGAACTAGTTAATAACAAACACATAGTTATTAAACCAGCAGATAAGGGCAGCTCTATAGTGATCTTGGACAGGGAGCAATATTTATGGGAAGGCTACAGACAGCTTAATGATCCCAAATACTACACCAAATTGACCCACCCCATTTATCCAAACACTGTCCCGATTGTAAATAAAATCATCCTAACTCTACATGAGAAGAAGTTTATTAATCTGAAACAAAAGCATTATTTAATGGGTGACGCTGTACCTAGAGCCAGATTATTCTATATGCTGCCCAAAATACACAAGGACCCTGCCAAGTGGAGTAAACCACATGAAATCCCTCCCGGCAGGCCCATCGTGTCTGACTGCAGCAGTGAGACTTATCACACTGCAGAGTACCTCGACCACTTTTTGAATCCTCTGTCGACCACACACCCGAGTTACATAAAGGACACGTACCACTTTGTAGAGATAATTAAAAGACTCCGCATTCCGGACAACTCAATTTTATTCACCATAGATATTGATAGTCTCTATACAAACATTGACATAAAAGAAGGCATGCAGGCCGTTAAGAATTCATTTCGGAAACACCCCGACAAAAAGCGACCAGAAAAAGAATTATTACAGTTACTGGAGATCAATCTGACCCAAAATGATTTTGAATTTAATGGGGAATTTTTCCTTCAAATCAAGGGTACAGCGATGGGGAAGAAGTTTGCTCCTGCATACGCTAACATTTTTATGGCTGAGTGGGAGGAATCAGTCCTGAAAATATGTCCTAAAAAGCCACTGCATTATTATAGATATTTGGACGACATCTGGGGTGTGTGGCCCCACTCGAGGGAGGATTTTGAAGTGTTTCTGTGCACCCTCAACAATCACAATCAGTCTATTAAAATTAAATCCACCGACAACTTGACTTCTGTTGATTTTCTGGACACCACAACGTTTAAAAGTAACACAATTAAGGAAACCCACACATTGGACATTAAGGTATTTTTTAAGGAGACAGACACACATGCTCTGCTCTTCAAGACCAGCTTCCACCCAAAGCACACATATGCTGGCTTAATCAAATCCCAACTGTTGAGGTTTCACAGAATATGCAGCAGAGAGGAGGATTTCCGTGTTGCAGTCGGGGTGCTCTTTCACGCTTTGTCCACCAGGGGGTACTCTAGGACCTTTCTTAGAAAATGCCAGAGGTCATTTCTAGAGAAGAAGCCTATTACTGTGGGCTCCAGTCTCCCCTTTGTCACCACGTATTCACCTTCCACCATGGCATTGGTCAGAGGATGCAGAAGGAGATTCCTCTCCCACACCACAGGGTCTTCTGTCCTGCAGGACCACAGGATCATCCCGGCCTACAGGAGAAACAAGAATTTACTGGACTATCTGGTAAAGGCCAAATTAAAACCTCTGCACAGCATTAAGGGGAGAGGTCAGAGTGATGCCTTTTATAAACACAGAAAATGGCTGCAAAGCCACAGCACGGGAGACGTTTTCCTGAACTCAGCCAGGGGAAACACCAAGTCTAAGAACTGTGTTTACCTCATCACGTGTGTACAATGTGGATTACAATATGTGGGGGAGACGGGGAACACCATCGCGACCCGCTTCACACAACACAAACACAACATCATTAAAAAGAAAAAAACACTGACGCCACTTGTGGCACATTTTATTTCGCACGGTTGGAAATCTGTGTCTGTGTGTGTGATCCAGATGAACCCCGGATGGAGCGCTCCCCAGAGGAGGAGAGCGGAGAGGGGCTGGATCAATAAATTAAAAACCAGGTATCCTAAGGGCTTAAATGAGGACTAAGAGCTGCGGGCTGTGAGGCAGTGCTGGACAGTGCACAGATGGTCCTGCTCGCAGGTCCATCCAAAACTATTTATTCCCTAACCGGCCCGTGCCGCCTGCTGAGCAGCCTGCGGTCTCTACGGTTCTCTCATACAGCCCACCCTGTTATTTTGTCCTAAACACAACCACTTCATAACCCATGCCTAAACCTAATCCTTTACAGCCTACCCGGTTATTTTATCCTAAACACAACCACTCCATAACCTATGCCTAATCTTAACCCTTCATCATGTGTGGTGGCACTGTAAATATTTCTGCTTATTGAAAAAAATGTGTGTATTATTCATATTCATTACTGTTTCTAATTTTAATAATTCAATGTATGATGTTTGCTGATGTTATTATCATGTTTATGCGTTATTACTAAGTGATTCATGTTTCTGGTTTCGACGATGCTGGTATTTCGGATTGTGAGACGGGTGCATTGAACGTCTCACTGTATGCGATGCACCTAGAGATTCGTAGTTCAGCGCAGCTATTGGTCAGCTACACCGGGGAGGGGAAAGGTCACGGCCGCCATATTGGCGACGCCCTAGCCGGACCGTCATATCACCGAGCTGACCAGAGCGACAACAACAGCGCGCATCTTTAGCTCACACTTTTTACAAGTTTTATAGCCTGAGGAAGGATATTCTTTATATCCGAAACGTTGCTAAACTGTTTAAACTTGTTCCGTTTATTGTTTTATTTTTGTTGCTATTGTTCCAGTTAATAAAAGGTAAAAAGAACAACTTTTCCTTCGCCTTTTTTTCGTGGCTAGTGAACACGAGGCTTCACTAGCTAGCGACATGTACGGGCGTGGCCGGGAGGATGAAGGCGAGTGGACGCTGGTGCAGTACGGCAGACGCGGTAGGCGCCGCAATCAGCACGCTCCGCCACAGGACCAGCGCCGAGCCCCGCAACAGTTCCAGCCGCAACAGCCCCGCTTTCAGCAGAACGCACCGCCACGTTTCCAGCGACAGCAGCCCCGCTATCCACGCGACACCTACGCGAACGCTGTCCGGAGACCCGTGGATCGGGGAGGCGCCCCGCGGTGGCGCTATGATGGCGGCCAGGATGACAGGTACACGGGACGTCCCGCTAACCGCGGTCCCCGTCCAAGACCCGCACAGCCCCGGTCCTTCGACTCCCGCTTTCAACGCCCTCCCTATAGTAATAATAGCAATAACAATAGCAACGTAAATAGCAATAACACACGGTACCAGCGAAACCAGAACCAGAACAATGAGGGCGCTCAGAATAGGCCCAGATCTGACGACCCACTTTTCACTGTTAAATGCCGGATCCTTCATAAGATCATTAAAGCGGCACATCATTTTTCTAACATTGTTATAACACATCCACCGGTCACGATCGCTAGAATGACCCAGCAGTTAGCCGCATTCATTAAGCCGGCTATTCCCAACACGGCCACGCAGATGCTTATTGAAGGCAACGCCAAGAACTGGGAGCACACTGCGTTGGTCATTTTACAGGACCACTATGAGTCTGTGATAATGGAGGAAATCCGGAACCTTCACAGACTCAATAGTCCAGAGTGGAGTGACCCGTTCGAGGTGGCGGCAGCCTGGGCCAAAAGGCAGTTTGGCCGCAGACTCGGCCCGGACACATTAAAAGAGGCCAGAGAGACAATTGTGGACTGGATGGCCGGTCTGGCGGTAGATGAGCCAATACAGGCCCCTGCAGCGGCGGCGCCGGCGACAACAGCAGCACCAGCGGCCCAGACTGACCCGGCGAGTCATCCCCTGAGGCGAGTGAGACCTGTGGCCAGAGCGGAACCGGTAAACGCACCGCCCACACACACTATCGAGGCCCAGAGACGCCCAGACTCACCTCAGCCCGCCGCAGCAGCAGCAGCACCTGTGGCACCTGTCATCACCACGACGGCGGCCCAGGTCCACGCGGGGCCGCATGCTCCAGCGGCGGCGCTGGTGACGCCCTCCTCACCAGTGACGGCAGAACGGCGGCCCAGCACTCCTCCACTGATCCAGAACCTGTTAGACTTCCCGATCGAGGTTAGTTTCAACTCTGACACCCTCTCCCCCGACACGCCACAGTCGGCAGGGGGCTCACAGCAGGTGGTTTCACCCACTCCGTCTTCCCAGCTGCCCCGGCCACAGAGACTGAACTTTCGTAGACCACAGTTCACGATAGAACTTTCACCCAGCTCGTCGTCAGTGGCTTCAGCAGAGGCAGCAGCAGCAGCAGAGACGGAGGCGGAGGAGGCAGCAGCAACAGCGCCATCATCAGCAGCGACATCACCGCCGACACCTCCACCGGCGGCAGCGACGCCCTCAATATCTGCTGTATGGTCCTTCGCACCGCGTAATCCGTGTGTGGCCCCGAACACGGACGAGGTGGAGTTCTCCCAGAGGAACCTGGAGGAGCTGGTGCAGCAGGAGGCGAGAGAGCCGTGGTCCCAGATGCAGAGGGACGTGAGGCACGTTCCCTTAACGCCCATCAGCACCACCAGGTTGAGGACAGCGGTGCAGACCCAGCTGATCCGGCCGGTGGCCACTCCCACTTCCGGCCTGCAGACACCGCAGGGAGCTCAGCGACCATGCAGACACCAGTCCACCGCGCGGAAGGCACAGGATTGGAGTCTCCATGTGACCAGGAAGTGGCTCATCATTGGAGACTCCAATGTGTACAAACTGCCAGCCCACAACATCGAGGATCTGCAGGTGGATGCTTTTCCAGGGGGCACCTTCAGGAACGCAGATCTCCTGATGAACAAGACGACCTCTGAGGTCACGGTGCAGAAGGTCATTTTGGCCTTCGGCATCAACAACCGTGTCCAAAAAACGCAGGAGACGGCCATCAAACAGCTGCAGAGGGCCCTCCGAAGCGTTAGACTGACTTTTCCATCTGCTGACGTTTTTGTGCCACAGGTCAACTTCTCCGGAGATCTTCCCCCGAAGGAGAAACTGCGCCTCACACATCTGAACACTGCTATTGCGAGAATGTGTGAGTACATCCCAGCGCTGCCAGCAGGTCTCTTTCACACAGGTCCGGATCACATCCACTGGACCCGAGCCACAGCTGCCCGCATATTTGACAATTGGGTTCACTACTTAAACTAATTGTCCCCATAAACCTGCCTACTCAGGAGGGGGATAAGTTAGTCATCAACCTCACTAAGAACTTTAAACTCACTGAAGCACAGCGCACTCTCCTTGGCAGGGGGTTAAATTTCATTCCCACAAAGGGAACTAATAAACAGATTGTAGAGCAGAGCCGCTTTGATCTACAGCAGTATCACAGGAGGTTAAAGCTGGCGGCTTATTTTGAAAACTCGAGAGAGTGTGAACGACTCCCGTTCATTTATAAATCGTCCTGGGCTCCTGTACAGGCACAAATACCACACACCATAACTGCTCTAATACAATCAGACATTCGGTATTTTAACACACGCTTCAAAATTCATCACGTGCCGCCTAACCTCAGTAGGGAGGAAGTGCGGGCACTTGATGAACTAGTTAATAACAAACACATAGTTATTAAACCAGCAGATAAGGGCAGCTCTATAGTGATCTTGGACAGGGAGCAATATTTATGGGAAGGCTACAGACAGCTTAATGATCCCAAATACTACACCAAATTGACCCACCCCATTTATCCAAACACTGTCCCGATTGTAAATAAAATCATCCTAACTCTACATGAGAAGAAGTTTATTAATCTGAAACAAAAGCATTATTTAATGGGTGACGCTGTACCTAGAGCCAGATTATTCTATATGCTGCCCAAAATACACAAGGACCCTGCCAAGTGGAGTAAACCACATGAAATCCCTCCCGGCAGGCCCATCGTGTCTGACTGCAGCAGTGAGACTTATCACACTGCAGAGTACCTCGACCACTTTTTGAATCCTCTGTCGACCACACACCCGAGTTACATAAAGGACACGTACCACTTTGTAGAGATAATTAAAAGACTCCGCATTCCGGACAACTCAATTTTATTCACCATAGATATTGATAGTCTCTATACAAACATTGACATAAAAGAAGGCATGCAGGCCGTTAAGAATTCATTTCGGAAACACCCCGACAAAAAGCGACCAGAAAAAGAATTATTACAGTTACTGGAGATCAATCTGACCCAAAATGATTTTGAATTTAATGGGGAATTTTTCCTTCAAATCAAGGGTACAGCGATGGGGAAGAAGTTTGCTCCTGCATACGCTAACATTTTTATGGCTGAGTGGGAGGAATCAGTCCTGAAAATATGTCCTAAAAAGCCACTGCATTATTATAGATATTTGGACGACATCTGGGGTGTGTGGCCCCACTCGAGGGAGGATTTTGAAGTGTTTCTGTGCACCCTCAACAATCACAATCAGTCTATTAAAATTAAATCCACCGACAACTTGACTTCTGTTGATTTTCTGGACACCACAACGTTTAAAAGTAACACAATTAAGGAAACCCACACATTGGACATTAAGGTATTTTTTAAGGAGACAGACACACATGCTCTGCTCTTCAAGACCAGCTTCCACCCAAAGCACACATATGCTGGCTTAATCAAATCCCAACTGTTGAGGTTTCACAGAATATGCAGCAGAGAGGAGGATTTCCGTGTTGCAGTCGGGGTGCTCTTTCACGCTTTGTCCACCAGGGGGTACTCTAGGACCTTTCTTAGAAAATGCCAGAGGTCATTTCTAGAGAAGAAGCCTATTACTGTGGGCTCCAGTCTCCCCTTTGTCACCACGTATTCACCTTCCACCATGGCATTGGTCAGAGGATGCAGAAGGAGATTCCTCTCCCACACCACAGGGTCTTCTGTCCTGCAGGACCACAGGATCATCCCGGCCTACAGGAGAAACAAGAATTTACTGGACTATCTGGTAAAGGCCAAATTAAAACCTCTGCACAGCATTAAGGGGAGAGGTCAGAGTGATGCCTTTTATAAACACAGAAAATGGCTGCAAAGCCACAGCACGGGAGACGTTTTCCTGAACTCAGCCAGGGGAAACACCAAGTCTAAGAACTGTGTTTACCTCATCACGTGTGTACAATGTGGATTACAATATGTGGGGGAGACGGGGAACACCATCGCGACCCGCTTCACACAACACAAACACAACATCATTAAAAAGAAAAAAACACTGACGCCACTTGTGGCACATTTTATTTCGCACGGTTGGAAATCTGTGTCTGTGTGTGTGATCCAGATGAACCCCGGATGGAGCGCTCCCCAGAGGAGGAGAGCGGAGAGGGGCTGGATCAATAAATTAAAAACCAGGTATCCTAAGGGCTTAAATGAGGACTAAGAGCTGCGGGCTGTGAGGCAGTGCTGGACAGTGCACAGATGGTCCTGCTCGCAGGTCCATCCAAAACTATTTATTCCCTAACCGGCCCGTGCCGCCTGCTGAGCAGCCTGCGGTCTCTACGGTTCTCTCATACAGCCCACCCTGTTATTTTGTCCTAAACACAACCACTTCATAACCCATGCCTAAACCTAATCCTTTACAGCCTACCCGGTTATTTTATCCTAAACACAACCACTCCATAACCTATGCCTAATC
The DNA here is from genome assembly GCF_964276395.1 of Gasterosteus aculeatus. Lineage (NCBI taxonomy): Eukaryota > Metazoa > Chordata > Actinopteri > Perciformes > Gasterosteidae > Gasterosteus > Gasterosteus aculeatus. The sequence continues at coordinate 23,125,156 of NC_135696.1, read as the reverse complement.
TTAACCCTTCATCATGTGTGGTGGCACTGTAAATATTTCTGCTTATTGAAAAAAATGTGTGTATTATTCATATTCATTACTGTTTCTAATTTTAATAATTCAATGTATGATGTTTGCTGATGTTATTATCATGTTTATGCGTTATTACTAAGTGATTCATGTTTCTGGTTTCGACGATGCTGGTATTTCGGATTGTGAGACGGGTGCATTGAACGTCTCACTGTATGCGATGCACCTAGAGATTCGTAGTTCAGCGCAGCTATTGGTCAGCTACACCGGGGAGGGGAAAGGTCACGGCCGCCATATTGGCGACGCCCTAGCCGGACCGTCATATCACCGAGCTGACCAGAGCGACAACAACAGCGCGCATCTTTAGCTCACACTTTTTACAAGTTTTATAGCCTGAGGAAGGATATTCTTTATATCCGAAACGTTGCTAAACTGTTTAAACTTGTTCCGTTTATTGTTTTATTTTTGTTGCTATTGTTCCAGTTAATAAAAGGTAAAAAGAACAACTTTTCCTTCGCCTTTTTTTCGTGGCTAGTGAACACGAGGCTTCACTAGCTAGCGACATGTACGGGCGTGGCCGGGAGGATGAAGGCGAGTGGACGCTGGTGCAGTACGGCAGACGCGGTAGGCGCCGCAATCAGCACGCTCCGCCACAGGACCAGCGCCGAGCCCCGCAACAGTTCCAGCCGCAACAGCCCCGCTTTCAGCAGAACGCACCGCCACGTTTCCAGCGACAGCAGCCCCGCTATCCACGCGACACCTACGCGAACGCTGTCCGGAGACCCGTGGATCGGGGAGGCGCCCCGCGGTGGCGCTATGATGGCGGCCAGGATGACAGGTACACGGGACGTCCCGCTAACCGCGGTCCCCGTCCAAGACCCGCACAGCCCCGGTCCTTCGACTCCCGCTTTCAACGCCCTCCCTATAGTAATAATAGCAATAACAATAGCAACGTAAATAGCAATAACACACGGTACCAGCGAAACCAGAACCAGAACAATGAGGGCGCTCAGAATAGGCCCAGATCTGACGACCCACTTTTCACTGTTAAATGCCGGATCCTTCATAAGATCATTAAAGCGGCACATCATTTTTCTAACATTGTTATAACACATCCACCGGTCACGATCGCTAGAATGACCCAGCAGTTAGCCGCATTCATTAAGCCGGCTATTCCCAACACGGCCACGCAGATGCTTATTGAAGGCAACGCCAAGAACTGGGAGCACACTGCGTTGGTCATTTTACAGGACCACTATGAGTCTGTGATAATGGAGGAAATCCGGAACCTTCACAGACTCAATAGTCCAGAGTGGAGTGACCCGTTCGAGGTGGCGGCAGCCTGGGCCAAAAGGCAGTTTGGCCGCAGACTCGGCCCGGACACATTAAAAGAGGCCAGAGAGACAATTGTGGACTGGATGGCCGGTCTGGCGGTAGATGAGCCAATACAGGCCCCTGCAGCGGCGGCGCCGGCGACAACAGCAGCACCAGCGGCCCAGACTGACCCGGCGAGTCATCCCCTGAGGCGAGTGAGACCTGTGGCCAGAGCGGAACCGGTAAACGCACCGCCCACACACACTATCGAGGCCCAGAGACGCCCAGACTCACCTCAGCCCGCCGCAGCAGCAGCAGCACCTGTGGCACCTGTCATCACCACGACGGCGGCCCAGGTCCACGCGGGGCCGCATGCTCCAGCGGCGGCGCTGGTGACGCCCTCCTCACCAGTGACGGCAGAACGGCGGCCCAGCACTCCTCCACTGATCCAGAACCTGTTAGACTTCCCGATCGAGGTTAGTTTCAACTCTGACACCCTCTCCCCCGACACGCCACAGTCGGCAGGGGGCTCACAGCAGGTGGTTTCACCCACTCCGTCTTCCCAGCTGCCCCGGCCACAGAGACTGAACTTTCGTAGACCACAGTTCACGATAGAACTTTCACCCAGCTCGTCGTCAGTGGCTTCAGCAGAGGCAGCAGCAGCAGCAGAGACGGAGGCGGAGGAGGCAGCAGCAACAGCGCCATCATCAGCAGCGACATCACCGCCGACACCTCCACCGGCGGCAGCGACGCCCTCAATATCTGCTGTATGGTCCTTCGCACCGCGTAATCCGTGTGTGGCCCCGAACACGGACGAGGTGGAGTTCTCCCAGAGGAACCTGGAGGAGCTGGTGCAGCAGGAGGCGAGAGAGCCGTGGTCCCAGATGCAGAGGGACGTGAGGCACGTTCCCTTAACGCCCATCAGCACCACCAGGTTGAGGACAGCGGTGCAGACCCAGCTGATCCGGCCGGTGGCCACTCCCACTTCCGGCCTGCAGACACCGCAGGGAGCTCAGCGACCATGCAGACACCAGTCCACCGCGCGGAAGGCACAGGATTGGAGTCTCCATGTGACCAGGAAGTGGCTCATCATTGGAGACTCCAATGTGTACAAACTGCCAGCCCACAACATCGAGGATCTGCAGGTGGATGCTTTTCCAGGGGGCACCTTCAGGAACGCAGATCTCCTGATGAACAAGACGACCTCTGAGGTCACGGTGCAGAAGGTCATTTTGGCCTTCGGCATCAACAACCGTGTCCAAAAAACGCAGGAGACGGCCATCAAACAGCTGCAGAGGGCCCTCCGAAGCGTTAGACTGACTTTTCCATCTGCTGACGTTTTTGTGCCACAGGTCAACTTCTCCGGAGATCTTCCCCCGAAGGAGAAACTGCGCCTCACACATCTGAACACTGCTATTGCGAGAATGTGTGAGTACATCCCAGCGCTGCCAGCAGGTCTCTTTCACACAGGTCCGGATCACATCCACTGGACCCGAGCCACAGCTGCCCGCATATTTGACAATTGGGTTCACTACTTAAACTAATTGTCCCCATAAACCTGCCTACTCAGGAGGGGGATAAGTTAGTCATCAACCTCACTAAGAACTTTAAACTCACTGAAGCACAGCGCACTCTCCTTGGCAGGGGGTTAAATTTCATTCCCACAAAGGGAACTAATAAACAGATTGTAGAGCAGAGCCGCTTTGATCTACAGCAGTATCACAGGAGGTTAAAGCTGGCGGCTTATTTTGAAAACTCGAGAGAGTGTGAACGACTCCCGTTCATTTATAAATCGTCCTGGGCTCCTGTACAGGCACAAATACCACACACCATAACTGCTCTAATACAATCAGACATTCGGTATTTTAACACACGCTTCAAAATTCATCACGTGCCGCCTAACCTCAGTAGGGAGGAAGTGCGGGCACTTGATGAACTAGTTAATAACAAACACATAGTTATTAAACCAGCAGATAAGGGCAGCTCTATAGTGATCTTGGACAGGGAGCAATATTTATGGGAAGGCTACAGACAGCTTAATGATCCCAAATACTACACCAAATTGACCCACCCCATTTATCCAAACACTGTCCCGATTGTAAATAAAATCATCCTAACTCTACATGAGAAGAAGTTTATTAATCTGAAACAAAAGCATTATTTAATGGGTGACGCTGTACCTAGAGCCAGATTATTCTATATGCTGCCCAAAATACACAAGGACCCTGCCAAGTGGAGTAAACCACATGAAATCCCTCCCGGCAGGCCCATCGTGTCTGACTGCAGCAGTGAGACTTATCACACTGCAGAGTACCTCGACCACTTTTTGAATCCTCTGTCGACCACACACCCGAGTTACATAAAGGACACGTACCACTTTGTAGAGATAATTAAAAGACTCCGCATTCCGGACAACTCAATTTTATTCACCATAGATATTGATAGTCTCTATACAAACATTGACATAAAAGAAGGCATGCAGGCCGTTAAGAATTCATTTCGGAAACACCCCGACAAAAAGCGACCAGAAAAAGAATTATTACAGTTACTGGAGATCAATCTGACCCAAAATGATTTTGAATTTAATGGGGAATTTTTCCTTCAAATCAAGGGTACAGCGATGGGGAAGAAGTTTGCTCCTGCATACGCTAACATTTTTATGGCTGAGTGGGAGGAATCAGTCCTGAAAATATGTCCTAAAAAGCCACTGCATTATTATAGATATTTGGACGACATCTGGGGTGTGTGGCCCCACTCGAGGGAGGATTTTGAAGTGTTTCTGTGCACCCTCAACAATCACAATCAGTCTATTAAAATTAAATCCACCGACAACTTGACTTCTGTTGATTTTCTGGACACCACAACGTTTAAAAGTAACACAATTAAGGAAACCCACACATTGGACATTAAGGTATTTTTTAAGGAGACAGACACACATGCTCTGCTCTTCAAGACCAGCTTCCACCCAAAGCACACATATGCTGGCTTAATCAAATCCCAACTGTTGAGGTTTCACAGAATATGCAGCAGAGAGGAGGATTTCCGTGTTGCAGTCGGGGTGCTCTTTCACGCTTTGTCCACCAGGGGGTACTCTAGGACCTTTCTTAGAAAATGCCAGAGGTCATTTCTAGAGAAGAAGCCTATTACTGTGGGCTCCAGTCTCCCCTTTGTCACCACGTATTCACCTTCCACCATGGCATTGGTCAGAGGATGCAGAAGGAGATTCCTCTCCCACACCACAGGGTCTTCTGTCCTGCAGGACCACAGGATCATCCCGGCCTACAGGAGAAACAAGAATTTACTGGACTATCTGGTAAAGGCCAAATTAAAACCTCTGCACAGCATTAAGGGGAGAGGTCAGAGTGATGCCTTTTATAAACACAGAAAATGGCTGCAAAGCCACAGCACGGGAGACGTTTTCCTGAACTCAGCCAGGGGAAACACCAAGTCTAAGAACTGTGTTTACCTCATCACGTGTGTACAATGTGGATTACAATATGTGGGGGAGACGGGGAACACCATCGCGACCCGCTTCACACAACACAAACACAACATCATTAAAAAGAAAAAAACACTGACGCCACTTGTGGCACATTTTATTTCGCACGGTTGGAAATCTGTGTCTGTGTGTGTGATCCAGATGAACCCCGGATGGAGCGCTCCCCAGAGGAGGAGAGCGGAGAGGGGCTGGATCAATAAATTAAAAACCAGGTATCCTAAGGGCTTAAATGAGGACTAAGAGCTGCGGGCTGTGAGGCAGTGCTGGACAGTGCACAGATGGTCCTGCTCGCAGGTCCATCCAAAACTATTTATTCCCTAACCCTAACCCTAACCCTAACCCTAACCCTAACCCTAACCCTAACCCTAACCCTAACCCTAACCCTAACCCTAACCCTAACCCTAACCCTAACCCTAACCCTAACCCTAACCCTAACCCTAACCCTAACCCTAACCCTAACCCTTTTATTAAACCTGCATGGCCCAACCCAGAGACTGTGACTTTAATTGAAGAGAATGCAAAAAATTGGGCTCACACAACAGTCACCATCCTGTGTAATCACTATGACAGCGCAATAGGGAAGGACGTAGAGGACCTTTCCAAGCTGTCAGATGCAGATTGGCGTCCCCCATTTAAAGTGGCCTCTACCTGGGCCAGGAGAAACCTGGGCCGCAGATTGCTACTGGGGACTCTGACGGAAGCAATGGCGGTTGTCGTCAATGGATTGGAGCGGGCCCGGGGTCTTGCGAACCCAACGGCACCACAACAACCGGTCCGACAGGACGACACATCGGGGGACAGGCCACTGCGCAGACGACCAAACCAGCGCCTCAACACAACTGCAGCAGCGGCCCGGGACACAGCACAACGACAGGCTGCAGCAGAGACTCCTCTCAGAACGGGGCGGAGCGCTCCAGCCTCATCTTCAGTGGTGGCACAGGTGCACGCTACAGCCGCAGGTAACTCCCCAGCACTACTAAGAACACCTGACACACCTCAACGCACCACACAGGAGGAGGAAGAGGAGGATGAGGAGCAGGAAGACGTGGTGGAGATTGAAGAGGAGGAGGAGGAGTTGGAAGAAGTAGAGGAGGAGGAGGAAATGGAAGAAGAAGAGGAGGAGGAGGAAGAGGTGGAGTCGGACGCCTCACCGGAGAGACATAATTGGTCACCGGACGTCGGGATAAACTGGGAAGAGTCCCGGAACGTGGTTCGAGAGCAACCACGGGAGCAGAGAACCCCACAGAGGCGACTTTCCTCGGGCCAGGGCAACACGAGCCAGTCACCTACCACCCGCACAACCCTCCTTGATGAGGAACTCAGGGTGAGCGGTGGCCAACCACGGCGTGAGGGTCCAATCATCCTGACCCCGAGGGCGAACACTAGAGTGGCCCCCTTGTTCTCCGCCTTAACAAAAGGTATTTCTCGACCGACGGGGCATGCCGATACGACCAGAAAACGGGGTTCACTGGACGTCAGAGACGGCTAAGGCCATGTTTGAACACTGGAAGGTTTATTTAAATTAAATGTCCCCAGAAGCCTGCTTACGCAGGAGGGGAATAAATCAGTTATTAATTAAAAGTAAAGCAGCCCAAATTCGGTAGATTTTTTGAACACAACAACGTTTAAGGAAAAGGGTTTTATAAAATCAGTTTTCATCCGTGACATAATATTCACAAAGTGGTGTAAACTCACAACTATTCAGATTCCTCACAACTATTCAGATTCCACCGACAATGCTTCAAACTATGGGATTTTGACAAAACAGTTAAAACGTCATATTACACTTTAGCCACTAGAGGGAGCTCCAGGTCTTTCTATGGGGGGATCCTCAAATCCCTTGTGTTTATTTAATATCCTGTGAGTGGTGGGACATGCAGTGTGTTGGGGAGACTGGGAATGCACTCTCCATCAGATTTACACAACACAAACGCAACATCCTCAACCACAAGAAAACATACACACCATTAATAAAGCATTTTATTGAACACAAGTGGAGGTTATGGTTAATAATTATTGTTGAATCTTGAGCCAGGTGGACCATAATCCAGAGACGAACTGCAGAGAGGAAATGGATCGCGAAGCTTGACACCAAGCAGCCACATGGGCTGAACGAACATTGAGGGTCCTGGAGTTGGGCCTAGCGATGGACAGTACACTGGGAGCGGTGTTGCCCTGGCAACACGGCTGCCCCAAACCCCTTTTCACCCTATCCAGTCCGTGCCTCCTGGGCCTGACTTTGGGGTCCCTTGATGTTTGTTTTCACCCTCACAAATATGTACACAATAATGAGATCATACAGGATAACTGTTTCATATGTTTAAACACGGTACTGTGAGTCTTACTGTGGGCGTCAGTGGGATCTTTGCCTAACCACAACCTGTTGTAAATAGTTGTAAACCTAATCTGGTATTCTTTCCTAAACCTAACAATACTCCTGATATTCTAAATACCAGGATGATCTTTTCCTAACCACAACCTGTTGTAAATATTTGTAAACCTAATCTGGTATTCTTTCCTAAACCTAACAATACTCCTGATATTCTCAATACCAGGATGATCTTTTCCTAACCACAACCTGTTGTAAATATTTGTAAACCTAATCTGGTATTCTTTCCTAAACCTAACAATACTCCTGATATTCTAAATACCAGGATGATCTTTTCCTAACCACAACCTGTTGTAAATATTTGTAAACCTAATCTGGTATTCTTTCCTAAACCTAACAATATTCCTGATGCCCTAAATATCGGGATAATCTTTGCCTAACCACAACCCAGAGTTAACATTTGTATACCAACCCGATAACCCTATTCCTTAACTTAATAATATTATTCTTTTTTATATTTCATTAATAATTGTTTGGAATGTGTTATTAATTGTAAATATGTTCTGTGAATGTATTTTTCAGTGTACTGAATTGAGATGTTTATGAACCTAAGTGTTAGGTCATGTGTAATAACGGTTTTATAATTCATATTCATGTGTTTAAGGACTTTATAATTGCATTGTTCCATGCAGTCCTATTCTTTTTGGATTTGGGAGGTGGAAAAGGAGGACGAATAGATTTGCAGCATACTGTATAGAGTTAAGCTCCTCTGATTGGTTGAGTGACAGGTGACCCCAAGACTATTGTATATCCGGCTTACGGGGCTCCCCCTCTTCCTTTTTCCAACGTGCTGAGATGAAGAGCAGGTTCACCTTAGCGCGCTCCATGTGGTAATTGCATTTATTTTGTTTTATTTCCTGCTTATAGCCTGAAGAAGAGTCAATATAACTCGAAACGTTGCTATCTTTCATTTCGCTATTTTTGTTTTCAACATTTTGTCTTTTTTGCCTTAATAAAAAGTCAAAAGGAGCTAGAGACTCGGAAAACTTTTTTGGGGCGTAAAAAAGCAGTGCACGCTAATTAAACGGATTTAGCATGACGCGGTGGGACCGAGCCGACGACGACGGGTGGGTCTTGGTGTCCAGGGGCAGACGTCGTCGGAGACCGGACCGCAGCCCGGTATGGTACGTCAAACCCACTTCCCCACGGAGAGGTAGGGAAGTTTCCCGAAAGCACCGGAGAAATGAGTCCGACCGCTGGGCGCGCGCACCGGACGACGGCCGGGAAACTAGTTATCCGTCTTGCTGGCACCGCACCCCGTCTTACGACGGGCGCCGTACGTACGCCTCGGTAACCAGGGGCTACCGTACGGACGATGATTATGATGACATCACCCGAGCTAGAACTTTTTACCGGGACCGCGATGCATCGGACCAGCGGCGCGCGCCCGAGTGGGGAATCAGACCCAGAGAGGAGGATGACCGCGCACCTCGGCGCGCCGCACCGCAGCAGCGGGACCAAAGAGGGGAACCGGACGCGGACCACGGTCAGTGTCCTCCAGATCGCCGTGATAACGTGGAGGGGAATAGAAGGCGCGCGCCACAGAGCTTCGCGGAGAGATCGCAGCACCGCGGACGCGCGCCTCCACAACAGCAGCGCGTGGAGCAGCGCAGAGACACACGGCGCGTGGACGACAACAGACCGGGGGACCGCGGACGCGCACCACCGCAACAGAGACCCGTTCCTCAACGTGATGAAAGACGGGGAGAGAATGACGGCGGACAGAGGGGAAGGTTCCAAAACTTCCCGGACAGGACGCGCACTCGACCGGAAGTGAGCGAGGAGCACACCAGACTCAGGTCAGACGACCCTGATTTTGCTCGCAAATGCCACATTTTGCATAGAATTATTAAGTCGGTCCACCACTTCATAAATGTGAGCTCCAACAAAATACCCCTGACTATTCACCGTATGATGAAACAATTAATGACTTTTATTAAACCTGCATGGCCCAACCCAGAGACTGTGACTTTAATTGAAGAGAATGCAAAAAATTGGGCTCACACAACAGTCACCATCCTGTGTAATCACTATGACAGCGCAATAGGGAAGGACGTAGAGGACCTTTCCAAGCTGTCAGATGCAGATTGGCGTCCCCCATTTAAAGTGGCCTCTACCTGGGCCAGGAGAAACCTGGGCCGCAGATTGCTACTGGGGACTCTGACGGAAGCAATGGCGGTTGTCGTCAATGGATTGGAGCGGGCCCGGGGTCTTGCGAACCCAACGGCACCACAACAACCGGTCCGACAGGACGACACATCGGGGGACAGGCCACTGCGCAGACGACCAAACCAGCGCCTCAACACAACTGCAGCAGCGGCCCGGGACACAGCACAACGACAGGCTGCAGCAGAGACTCCTCTCAGAACGGGGCGGAGCGCTCCAGCCTCATCTTCAGTGGTGGCACAGGTGCACGCTACAGCCGCAGGTAACTCCCCAGCACTACTAAGAACACCTGACACACCTCAACGCACCACACAGGAGGAGGAAGAGGAGGATGAGGAGCAGGAAGACGTGGTGGAGATTGAAGAGGAGGAGGAGGAGTTGGAAGAAGTAGAGGAGGAGGAGGAAATGGAAGAAGAAGAGGAGGAGGAGGAAGAGGTGGAGTCGGACGCCTCACCGGAGAGACATAATTGGTCACCGGACGTCGGGATAAACTGGGAAGAGTCCCGGAACGTGGTTCGAGAGCAACCACGGGAGCAGAGAACCCCACAGAGGCGACTTTCCTCGGGCCAGGGCAACACGAGCCAGTCACCTACCACCCGCACAACCCTCCTTGATGAGGAACTCAGGGTGAGCGGTGGCCAACCACGGCGTGAGGGTCCAATCATCCTGACCCCGAGGGCGAACACTAGAGTGGCCCCCTTGTTCTCCGCCTTAACAAAAGGTATTTCTCGACCGACGGGGCATGCCGATACGACCAGAAAACGGGGTTCACTGGACGTCAGAGACGGCTAAGGCCATGTTTGAACACTGGAAGGTTTATTTAAATTAAATGTCCCCAGAAGCCTGCTTACGCAGGAGGGGAATAAATCAGTTATTAATTAAAAGTAAAGCAGCCCAAATTCGGTAGATTTTTTGAACACAACAACGTTTAAGGAAAAGGGTTTTATAAAATCAGTTTTCATCCGTGACATAATATTCACAAAGTGGTGTAAACTCACAACTATTCAGATTCCACCGACAATGCTTCAAACTATGGGATTTTGACAAAACAGTTAAAACGTCATATTACACTTTAGCCACTAGAGGGAGCTCCAGGTCTTTCTATGGGGGGATCCTCAAATCCCTTGTGTTTATTTAATATCCTGTGAGTGGTGGGACATGCAGTGTGTTGGGGAGACTGGGAATGCACTCTCCATCAGATTTACACAACACAAACGCAACATCCTCAACCACAAGAAAACATACACACCATTAATAAAGCATTTTATTGAACACAAGTGGAGGTTATGGTTAATAATTATTGTTGAATCTTGAGCCAGGTGGACCATAATCCAGAGACGAACTGCAGAGAGGAAATGGATCGCGAAGCTTGACACCAAGCAGCCACATGGGCTGAACGAACATTGAGGGTCCTGGAGTTGGGCCTAGCGATGGACAGTACACTGGGAGCGGTGTTGCCCTGGCAACACGGCTGCCCCAAACCCCTTTTCACCCTATCCAGTCCGTGCCTCCTGGGCCTGACTTTGGGGTCCCTTGATGTTTGTTTTCACCCTCACAAATATGTACACAATAATGAGATCATACAGGATAACTGTTTCATATGTTTAAACACGGTACTGTGAGTCTTACTGTGGGCGTCAGTGGGATCTTTGCCTAACCACAACCTGTTGTAAATAGTTGTAAACCTAATCTGGTATTCTTTCCTAAACCTAACAATACTCCTGATATTCTAAATACCAGGATGATCTTTTCCTAACCACAACCTGTTGTAAATATTTGTAAACCTAATCTGGTATTCTTTCCTAAACCTAACAATACTCCTGATATTCTCAATACCAGGATGATCTTTTCCTAACCACAACCTGTTGTAAATATTTGTAAACCTAATCTGGTATTCTTTCCTAAACCTAACAATACTCCTGATATTCTAAATACCAGGATGATCTTTTCCTAACCACAACCTGTTGTAAATATTTGTAAACCTAATCTGGTATTCTTTCCTAAACCTAACAATATTCCTGATGCCCTAAATATCGGGATAATCTTTGCCTAACCACAACCCAGAGTTAACATTTGTATACCAACCCGATAACCCTATTCCTTAACTTAATAATATTATTCTTTTTTATATTTCATTAATAATTGTTTGGAATGTGTTATTAATTGTAAATATGTTCTGTGAATGTATTTTTCAGTGTACTGAATTGAGATGTTTATGAACCTAAGTGTTAGGTCATGTGTAATAACGGTTTTATAATTCATATTCATGTGTTTAAGGACTTTATAATTGCATTGTTCCATGCAGTCCTATTCTTTTTGGATTTGGGAGGTGGAAAAGGAGGACGAATAGATTTGCAGCATACTGTATAGAGTTAAGCTCCTCTGATTGGTTGAGTGACAGGTGACCCCAAGACTATTGTATATCCGGCTTACGGGGCTCCCCCTCTTCCTTTTTCCAACGTGCTGAGATGAAGAGCAGGTTCACCTTAGCGCGCTCCATGTGGTAATTGCATTTATTTTGTTTTATTTCCTGCTTATAGCCTGAAGAAGAGTCAATATAACTCGAAACGTTGCTATCTTTCATTTCGCTATTTTTGTTTTCAACATTTTGTCTTTTTTGCCTTAATAAAAAGTCAAAAGGAGCTAGAGACTCGGAAAACTTTTTTGGGGCGTAAAAAAGCAGTGCACGCTAATTAAACGGATTTAGCATGACGCGGTGGGACCGAGCCGACGACGACGGGTGGGTCTTGGTGTCCAGGGGCAGACGTCGTCGGAGACCGGACCGCAGCCCGGTATGGTACGTCAAACCCACTTCCCCACGGAGAGGTAGGGAAGTTTCCCGAAAGCACCGGAGAAATGAGTCCGACCGCTGGGCGCGCGCACCGGACGACGGCCGGGAAACTAGTTATCCGTCTTGCTGGCACCGCACCCCGTCTTACGACGGGCGCCGTACGTACGCCTCGGTAACCAGGGGCTACCGTACGGACGATGATTATGATGACATCACCCGAGCTAGAACTTTTTACCGGGACCGCGATGCATCGGACCAGCGGCGCGCGCCCGAGTGGGGAATCAGACCCAGAGAGGAGGATGACCGCGCACCTCGGCGCGCCGCACCGCAGCAGCGGGACCAAAGAGGGGAACCGGACGCGGACCACGGTCAGTGTCCTCCAGATCGCCGTGATAACGTGGAGGGGAATAGAAGGCGCGCGCCACAGAGCTTCGCGGAGAGATCGCAGCACCGCGGACGCGCGCCTCCACAACAGCAGCGCGTGGAGCAGCGCAGAGACACACGGCGCGTGGACGACAACAGACCGGGGGACCGCGGACGCGCACCACCGCAACAGAGACCCGTTCCTCAACGTGATGAAAGACGGGGAGAGAATGACGGCGGACAGAGGGGAAGGTTCCAAAACTTCCCGGACAGGACGCGCACTCGACCGGAAGTGAGCGAGGAGCACACCAGACTCAGGTCAGACGACCCTGATTTTGCTCGCAAATGCCACATTTTGCATAGAATTATTAAGTCGGTCCACCACTTCATAAATGTGAGCTCCAACAAAATACCCCTGACTATTCACCGTATGATGAAACAATTAATGACTTTTATTAAACCTGCATGGCCCAACCCAGAGACTGTGACTTTAATTGAAGAGAATGCAAAAAATTGGGCTCACACAACAGTCACCATCCTGTGTAATCACTATGACAGCGCAATAGGGAAGGACGTAGAGGACCTTTCCAAGCTGTCAGATGCAGATTGGCGTCCCCCATTTAAAGTGGCCTCTACCTGGGCCAGGAGAAACCTGGGCCGCAGATTGCTACTGGGGACTCTGACGGAAGCAATGGCGGTTGTCGTCAATGGATTGGAGCGGGCCCGGGGTCTTGCGAACCCAACGGCACCACAACAACCGGTCCGACAGGACGACACATCGGGGGACAGGCCACTGCGCAGACGACCAAACCAGCGCCTCAACACAACTGCAGCAGCGGCCCGGGACACAGCACAACGACAGGCTGCAGCAGAGACTCCTCTCAGAACGGGGCGGAGCGCTCCAGCCTCATCTTCAGTGGTGGCACAGGTGCACGCTACAGCCGCAGGTAACTCCCCAGCACTACTAAGAACACCTGACACACCTCAACGCACCACACAGGAGGAGGAAGAGGAGGATGAGGAGCAGGAAGACGTGGTGGAGATTGAAGAGGAGGAGGAGGAGTTGGAAGAAGTAGAGGAGGAGGAGGAAATGGAAGAAGAAGAGGAGGAGGAGGAAGAGGTGGAGTCGGACGCCTCACCGGAGAGACATAATTGGTCACCGGACGTCGGGATAAACTGGGAAGAGTCCCGGAACGTGGTTCGAGAGCAACCACGGGAGCAGAGAACCCCACAGAGGCGACTTTCCTCGGGCCAGGGCAACACGAGCCAGTCACCTACCACCCGCACAACCCTCCTTGATGAGGAACTCAGGGTGAGCGGTGGCCAACCACGGCGTGAGGGTCCAATCATCCTGACCCCGAGGGCGAACACTAGAGTGGCCCCCTTGTTCTCCGCCTTAACAAAAGGTATTTCTCGACCGACGGGGCATGCCGATACGACCAGAAAACGGGGTTCACTGGACGTCAGAGACGGCTAAGGCCATGTTTGAACACTGGAAGGTTTATTTAAATTAAATGTCCCCAGAAGCCTGCTTACGCAGGAGGGGAATAAATCAGTTATTAATTAAAAGTAAAGCAGCCCAAATTCGGTAGATTTTTTGAACACAACAACGTTTAAGGAAAAGGGTTTTATAAAATCAGTTTTCATCCGTGACATAATATTCACAAAGTGGTGTAAACTCACAACTATTCAGATTCCACCGACAATGCTTCAAACTATGGGATTTTGACAAAACAGTTAAAACGTCATATTACACTTTAGCCACTAGAGGGAGCTCCAGGTCTTTCTATGGGGGGATCCTCAAATCCCTTGTGTTTATTTAATATCCTGTGAGTGGTGGGACATGCAGTGTGTTGGGGAGACTGGGAATGCACTCTCCATCAGATTTACACAACACAAACGCAACATCCTCAACCACAAGAAAACATACACACCATTAATAAAGCATTTTATTGAACACAAGTGGAGGTTATGGTTAATAATTATTGTTGAATCTTGAGCCAGGTGGACCATAATCCAGAGACGAACTGCAGAGAGGAAATGGATCGCGAAGCTTGACACCAAGCAGCCACATGGGCTGAACGAACATTGAGGGTCCTGGAGTTGGGCCTAGCGATGGACAGTACACTGGGAGCGGTGTTGCCCTGGCAACACGGCTGCCCCAAACCCCTTTTCACCCTAACCCTAACCCTAACCCTAACCCTAACCCTAACCCTAACCCTAACCCTAACCCTAACCCCCCTAACCCTAACCCTAACCCTAACCCTAACCCTAACCCTAACCCTAACCCTAACCCCTAACCCTAACCCTAACCCTAACCCTAACCCTAACCCTAACCCCCTAACCCTAACCCTAACCCTAACCCTAACCCTAACCCTAACCCTAACCCTAACCCTAACCCTAACCCTAACCCTAACCCTAACCCTAACCCTATGCCTAAACCCAACCCTTCATCATCCATGATCCTGCCACTGTACCACTTACAGGTTGAAGTTTAAATAAAAGGCCAATTGGCCCTTTAACTGTTGTGTTATTTCACAGTTGGATGTATGAAAAAGGGTTTTATTCACTTGTTTGGGAATGTGGTTACGTTGTAAATATTTCTAATATTTCTGCTTTTTGACAAAAATGTGTGTTTTATTCCATGTTCCATCACTGTTTCTATTTTTAATAATTATACGTGTGATGTTTACTGGTGTTATTATCATGTTTATGCCTTATTACTATGTGATTCATGTTTCTGGTTTTGACGATGCTGGTATTTCGGATTGTGAGACGGGTGCATTGAACGTCTCACTGTATGCGATGCACCCAGAGATTCGTAGTTCAGCGCAGCTATTAGTCAGCTAAACCGGGGAGGGGAAAGGTCACGGCCGCCATATTGGCGACGCCCTAGCCGGACCGTCATTTCACCGAGCTGACCAGAGCGACAACAACAGCGCGCATCTTTAGCTCACACTTTTTTACAAGTTTTATAGCCTGAGGAAGGATATTCTTTATATCCGAAACGTTGCTAATCTGTTTAAACTTGTTCCGTTTATTGCTTTATTTTTGTTGTTATTGTTCCGGTCAATAAAAGGTAAAAAGAACCACTTTTCCTTCGCCTTTTTTTCGTGGCTAGTGAACACGAGGCTTCACTAGCTAGCGACATGTACGGGCGTGGCCGGGAGGATGAAGGCGAGTGGACGCTGGTGCAGTACGGCAGACGCGGTAGGCGCCGCAATCAGCACGCTCCGCCACAGGACCAGCGCCGAGCCCCACAACAGTTCCAGCCGCAACAGCCCCGCTTTCAGCAGAACGCACCGCCACGTTTCCAGCGACAGCAGCCCCGCTATCCACGCGACACCTACGCGAACGCTGTCCGGAGACCCGTGGATCGGGGAGGCGCCCCGCGGTGGCGCTATGATCGCGGCCAGGATGACAGGTACACGGGACGTCCCGCTAACCGCGGTCCCCGTCCAAGACCCGCACAGCCCCGGTCCTTTGACTCCCGCTTTCAACGCCCCCCCTATAATAATAATAGCAATAACAATAGCAACGTAAATAGCAATAACACACGGTACCAGCGAAACCAGAACCAGAACAATGAGGGCGCTCAGAATAGGCCCAGATCTGACGACCCACTTTTCACTGTTAAATGCCGGATCCTCCATAAGATCATTAAAGCGGCACATCATTTTTCCAACATTGTTATAACACATCCACCGGTCACGATCTCTAGAATGACCCAGCAGTTAGCCGCATTCATTAAGCCGGCTATTCCCAACACGGCCACGCAGATGCTTATTGACGGCAACGCTAAGAACTGGGAGCACACTGCGTTGGTCATTTTACAGGACCACTATGAGTCTGTGATAAAGGAGGAAATCCGGAACCTTCACAGACTCAATAGTCCAGAGTGGAGTGACCCGTTCGAGGTGGCGGCAGCCTGGGCCAAAAGGCAGTTTGGCCGCAGACTCGGCCCGGACACATTAAAAGAGGCCAGAGAGACAATTGTGGACTGGATGGCCGGTCTGGCGGTAGATGAGCCAATACAGGCCCCTGCAGCGGCGGCGCCGGCGACAACAGCAGCACCAGCGGCCCAGACCGACCCGGCGAGTCATCCCCTGAGGCGAGTGAGACCTGTGACCAGAGCGGAACCGGTAAACGCACCGCCCACACACACTATCGAGGCCCAGAGACGCCCAGACTCACCTCAGCCCGCCGCAGCAGCAGCAGCACCTGTGGCACCTGTCATCACCACGACGGCGGCCCAGGTCCACGCGGGACCGCATGCTCCAGCGGCGGCGCTGGTGACGCCCTCCTCACCAGTGACGGCAGAACGGCGGCCCAGCACTCCTCCACTGATCCAGAACCTCTTAGACTTCCCGATCGAGGTTAGTTTCAACTCTGACACCCTCTCCCCCGACACGCCACAGTCGGCAGGGGGCTCACAGCAGGTGGTTTCACCCACTCCGTCTTCCCAGCTGCCCCGGCCACAGAGACTGAACTTTCGTAGACCACAGTTCACGATAGAACTTTCACCCAGCTCGTCGTCAGTGGCTTCAGCAGAGGCAGCAGCAGCAGCAGAGACGGAGGCGGAGGAGGCAGCAGCAGCAGCAGAGACGGAGGCGGAGGAGGCAGCAGCAACAGCGCCATCATCAGCAGCGACATCACCGCCGACACCTCCACCGGCGGCAGCGACGCCCTCAATATCTGCTGTATGGTCCTTCGCACCGCGTAATCCGTGTGTGGCCCCGAACACGGACGAGGTGGAGTTCTCCCAGAGGAACCTGGAGGAGCTGGTGCAGCAGGAGGCGAGAGAGCCGTGGTCCCGGATGCAGAGGGACGTGAGGCACGTTCCCTTAACGCCCATCAGCACCACCAGGTTGAGGACAGCGGTGCAGACCCAGCTGATCCGGCCGGTGGCCACTCCCACTTCCGGCCTGCAGACACCGCAGGGAGCTCAGCGACCATGCAGACACCAGTCCACCGCGCGGAAGGCACAGGATTGGAGTCTCCATGTGACCAGGAAGTGGCTCATCATTGGAGACTCCAATGTGTACAAACTGCCAGCCCACAACATCGAGGATCTGCAGGTGGATGCTTTTCCAGGGGGCACCTTCAGGAACGCAGATCTCCTGATGAACAAGACGACCTCTGAGGTCACGGTGCAGAAGGTCATTTTGGCCTTCGGCATTAACAACCGTGTCCAAAAAACGCAGGAGACGGCCATCAAACAGCTGCAGAGGGCCCTCCGAAGCGTTAGACTGACTTTTCCATCTGCTGACGTTTTTGTGCCACAGGTCAACTTCTCCGGAGATCTTCCCCCGAAGGAGAAACTGCGCCTCACACATCTGAACACTGCTATTGCGAGAATGTGTGAGTACATCCCAGCGCTGCCAGCAGGTCTCTTTCACACAGGTCCGGATCACATCCACTGGACCCGAGCCACAGCTGCCCGCATATTTGACAATTGGGTTCACTACTTAAACTAATTGTCCCCATAAACCTGCCTACTCAGGAGGGGGATAAGTTAGTCATCAACCTCACTAAGAACTTTAAACTCACTGAAGCACAGCGCACTCTCCTTGGCAGGGGGTTAAATTTCATTCCCACTAAGGGAACTAATAAACAGATTGTAGAGCAGAGCCGCTTTGATCTACAGCAGTATCACAGGAGGTTAAAGCTGGCGGCTTATTTTGAAAACTCGAGAGAGTGTGAACGACTCCCGTTCATTTATAAATCGTCCTGGGCTCCTGTACAGGCACAAATACCACACACCATAACTGCTCTAATACAATCAGACATTCGGTATTTTAACACACGCTTCAAAATTCATCACGTGCCTCCTAACCTCAGTAGGGAGGAAGTGCGGGCACTTGATGAACTAGTTAATAACAAACACATAGTTATTAAACCAGCAGATAAGGGCAGCTCTATAGTGATCTTGGACAGGGAGCAATATTTATGGGAAGGCTACAGACAGCTTAATGATCCCAAATACTACACCAAATTGACCCACCCCATTTATCCAAACACTGTCCCGATTGTAAATAAAATCATCCTAACTCTACATGAGAAGAAGTTTATTAATCTGAAACAAAAGCATTATTTAATGGGTGACGCTGTACCTAGAGCCAGATTATTCTATATGCTGCCCAAAATACACAAGGACCCTGCCAAGTGGAGTAAACCACATGAAATCCCTCCCGGCAGGCCCATCGTGTCTGACTGCAGCAGTGAGACTTATCACACTGCAGAGTACCTCGACCACTTTTTGAATCCTCTGTCGACCACACACCCGAGTTACATAAAGGACACGTACCACTTTGTAGAGATAATTAAAAGACTCCGCATTCCGGACAACTCAATTTTATTCACCATAGATATTGATAGTCTCTATACAAACATTGACATTAAAGAAGGCATGCAGGCCGTTAAGAATTCATTTCGGAAACACCCCGACAAAAAGCGACCAGAAAAAGAATTATTACAGTTACTGGAGATCAATCTGACCCAAAATGATTTTGAATTTAATGGGGAATTTTTCCTTCAAATCAAGGGTACAGCGATGGGGAAGAAGTTTGCTCCTGCATACGCTAACATTTTTATGGCTGAGTGGGAGGAATCAGTCCTGAAAATATGTCCTAAAAAGCCACTGCATTATTATAGATATTTGGACGACATCTGGGGTGTGTGGCCCCACTCGAGGGAGGATTTTGAAGTGTTTCTGTGCACCCTCAACAATCACAATCAGTCTATTAAAATTAAATCCACCGACAATTTGACTTCTGTTGACTTTCTGGACACC
The DNA here is from genome assembly GCF_964276395.1 of Gasterosteus aculeatus. Classification (NCBI taxonomy): domain Eukaryota; kingdom Metazoa; phylum Chordata; class Actinopteri; order Perciformes; family Gasterosteidae; genus Gasterosteus; species Gasterosteus aculeatus. Next base: position 23,105,832 of record NC_135696.1, on the reverse strand, counting down.
ACAACGTTTAAAAGTAACACATTTAAGGAAACCCACACATTGGACATTAAGGTATTTTTTAAGGAGACAGACACACATGCTCTGCTCTTCAAGACCAGCTTCCACCCAAAGCACACATATGCTGGCTTAATCAAATCCCAACTGTTGAGGTTTCACAGAATATGCAGCAGAGAGGAGGATTTCCGTGTTGCAGTCGGGGTGCTCTTTCACGCTTTGTCCACCAGGGGGTACTCTAGGACCTTTCTTAGAAAATGCCAGAGGTCATTTCTAGAGAAGAAGCCTATTACTGTGGGCTCCAGTCTCCCCTTTGTCACCACATATTCACCTTCTACTATGGCATTGGTCAGAGGATGCAGAAGGAGATTCCTCTCCCACACCACAGGGTCTTCTGTCCTGCAGGACCACAGGATCATCCCGGCCTACAGGAGAAACAAGAATCTACTGGATTATCTGGTAAAGGCCAAATTAAAACCTCTGCACAGCACTAAGGGGAGAGGTCAGAGTGATGTCTTTTTTAAACACAGAAAATGGCTGCAAAGCCACAGCACGGGAGACGTTTTCCTGAACTCAGCCAGGGGAAACACCAAGTCTAAGAACTGTGTTTACCTCATCACGTGTGCACAATGTGGATTACAATATGTGGGGGAGACGGGGAACACCATCGCGACCCGCTTCACACAACACAAACACAACATCATTAAAAAGAAAAAAACACTGACGCCACTTGTGGCACATTTTATTTCGCACAGTTGGAAATCTGTTTCTGTGTGTGTGATCCAGATGAACCCCGGATGGAGCGCTCCCCAGAGGAGGAGAGCGGAGAGGGGCTGGATCAATAAATTAAACACCAGGTTCCCTAAGGGCTTAAATGAGGACTAAGAGCTGCGGGCTGTGAGGCAGTGCTGGACAGTGCACAGATGGTCCTGCTCGCAGGTCCATCCAAAACTATTTATTCCCTAACCCTAACCCCTAACCCAACCCCTAACACTTAGCGCAACCCCTAACACTTAGCGCAACACTTAGCGCAACCCCTAACACTTAGCGCAACACTTAGCGCAACCCCTAACACTTAGCGCAACCCCTAACACTTAGCGCAACCCCTAACACTTAGCGCAACCCCTAACACTTAGCGCAACCCCTAACACTTAGCGCAACCCCTAACACTTAGCGCAACCCCTAACACTTAGCGCAACCCCTAACACTTAGCGCAACCCCTAACACTTAGCGCAACCCCTAACACTTAGCGCAACCCCTAACACTTAGCGCAACCCCTAACACTTAGCGCAACCCCTAACACTTAGCGCAACCCCTAACACTTAGCGCAACCCCTAACACTTAGCGCAACCCCTAACACTTAGCGCAACCCCTAACACTTAGCGCAACCCCTAACACTTAGCGCAACCCCTAACACTTAGCGCAACCCCTAACACTTAGCGCAACCCCTAACACTTAGCGCAACCCCTAACACTTAGCGCAACCCCTAACACTTAGCGCAACCCCTAACACTTAGCGCAACCCCTAACACTTAGCGCAACCCCTAACACTTAGCGCAACCCCTAACACTTAGCGCAACCCCTAACACTTAGCGCAACCCCTAACACTTAGCGCAACCCCTAACACTTAGCGCAACCCCTAACACTTAGCGCAACCCCTAACACTTAGCGCAACCCCTAACACTTAGCGCAACCCCTAACACTTAGCGCAACCCCTAACACTTAGCGCAACCCCTAACACTTAGCGCAACCCCTAACACTTAGCGCAACCCCTAACACTTAGCGCAACCCCTAACACTTAGCGCAACCCCTAACACTTAGCGCAACCCCTAACACTTAGCGCAACCCCTAACACTTAGCGCAACCCCTAACACTTAGCGCAACCCCTAACACTTAGCGCAACCCCTAACACTTAGCGCAACCCCTAACACTTAGCGCAACCCCTAACACTTAGCGCAACCCCTAACACTTAGCGCAACCCCTAACACTTAGCGCAACCCCTAACACTTAGCGCAACCCCTAACACTTAGCGCAACCCCTAACACTTAGCGCAACCCCTAACACTTAGCGCAACCCCTAACACTTAGCGCAACCCCTAACACTTAGCGCAACCCCTAACACTTAGCGCAACCCCTAACACTTAGCGCAACCCCTAACACTTAGCGCAACCCCTAACACTTAGCGCAACCCCTAACACTTAGCGCAACCCCTAACACTTAGCGCAACCCCTAACACTTAGCGCAACCCCTAACACTTAGCGCAACCCCTAACACTTAGCGCAACCCCTAACACTTAGCGCAACCCCTAACACTTAGCGCAACCCCTAACACTTAGCGCAACCCCTAACACTTAGCGCAACCCCTAACACTTAGCGCAACCCCTAACACTTAGCGCAACCCCTAACACTTAGCGCAACCCCTAACACTTAGCGCAACCCCTAACACTTAGCGCAACCCCTAACACTTAGCGCAACCCCTAACACTTAGCGCAACCCCTAACACTTAGCGCAACCCCTAACACTTAGCGCAACCCCTAACACTTAGCGCAACCCCTAACACTTAGCGCAACCCCTAACACTTAGCGCAACCCCTAACACTTAGCGCAACCCCTAACACTTAGCGCAACCCCTAACACTTAGCGCAACCCCTAACACTTAGCGCAACCCCTAACACTTAGCGCAACCCCTAACACTTAGCGCAACCCCTAACACTTAGCGCAACCCCTAACACTTAGCGCAACCCCTAACACTTAGCGCAACCCCTAACACTTAGCGCAACCCCTAACACTTAGCGCAACCCCTAACACTTAGCGCAACCCCTAACACTTAGCGCAACCCCTAACACTTAGCGCAACCCCTAACACTTAGCGCAACCCCTAACACTTAGCGCAACCCCTAACACTTAGCGCAACCCCTAACACTTAGCGCAACCCCTAACACTTAGCGCAACCCCTAACACTTAGCGCAACCCCTAACACTTAGCGCAACCCCTAACACTTAGCGCAACCCCTAACACTTAGCGCAACCCCTAACACTTAGCGCAACCCCTAACACTTAGCGCAACCCCTAACACTTAGCGCAACCCCTAACACTTAGCGCAACCCCTAACACTTAGCGCAACCCCTAACACTTAGCGCAACCCCTAACACTTAGCGCAACCCCTAACACTTAGCGCAACCCCTAACACTTAGCGCAACCCCTAACACTTAGCGCAACCCCTAACACTTAGCGCAACCCCTAACACTTAGCGCAACCCCTAACACTTAGCGCAACCCCTAACACTTAGCGCAACCCCTAACACTTAGCGCAACCCCTAACACTTAGCGCAACCCCTAACACTTAGCGCAACCCCTAACACTTAGCGCAACCCCTAACACTTAGCGCAACCCCTAACACTTAGCGCAACCCCTAACACTTAGCGCAACCCCTAACACTTAGCGCAACCCCTAACACTTAGCGCAACCCCTAACACTTAGCGCAACCCCTAACACTTAGCGCAACCCCTAACACTTAGCGCAACCCCTAACACTTAGCGCAACCCCTGGTCTTACCTTCCGCCAAATCCTGTCAGCTGTCCATTATGTCAGGAAAGTCTTGAACCAGTTGGCTTCCACTTTCCCTAAAGAAAGAACATTACTCAAATCATCCCGAAAAGTCTAACAAGACATCTTGCACCTACAGGTTTACATTTAGCAATACAAACAGTCCTAAAATATTGGCCAGTGGAAAATAGTTAAGGACATACAAACCAAGATAAGCAAAGCAACATTCTGCAACAGTCAATTTTAAACAACATTTTCTAGACCTGTCACACAGCCCGCATAACCAATACTGGGGAAAAAAGCTCACCTGTTGCTCGAATCGCTAAGTTGGCAGGAGAATTTCACAGGAGGGGTAAAGCTGCTTGACCACTTTTTGGAAGACTTGAGGCAGGAGCCAATTGTGTTCCGAATTTTTCTGCGTAGTAGTACAACAGTACTTTAGCCAACCAGAAATAGTTACACACACACACACACACACACACTTAGTTCAGTAGATATTTATAAGCAGATGCATAAGCAAAACAGTCAGGCCTTCTAAACAGTATTAGACCCGTCACACAGCCTGCATGACATAACAAAATCAGTACTGGAGAAAAGGTCTTACCTCTCACTCAAATCCATAAGTCAGCTGGCAATTTTCACAGCATACTGAAGTTGCTGGGCCACTTCTAAAACTACTTTACCCAACGCAACCGGAATTTTTCCCGAACAATGATGGCAGCTTTTTGCACATACAGGGAAATTGCAAATATTAAATGAAGCAGCTAAAGAGGGCGGCATATTTCAGGACATACAACATATTAGAAGCAGATTCATTTAATACATTATGCACCAGTCAGGCTCTTGACAGTTAGGTCTAATAACATGTTCTGTTTTTCCTGTCACACAGCCTGCATGACAAGCATTATGTGGCGAGTGGAACTCTTTTGGTGTGGAGCGCCTTTTTGGCCCGCTCAACACTGATGACACTGGCAACGCCACCCGGGGAATTTCACCCCGAGAATAGGATTTTACTAAAGCACACAGATTTGATTCATGCATGAAGCCAGAGACATAGTTCCGTTACAACAATGATTTTATTTAATACAATTACTAAAACAAATATAAAATACCATTTAAAATACCAGACCTACTAAATAGGGAAAGTAAGTGCTGAGGTCTTACCGGTGGAGGGACAGGGTCAATGGGGTCTCAGAGAAGGATCACCCCAATCACACTGCAGCAAACGACTCAAATTAAACCAAACGGGGAAAACACAGCACACTGGAGAGAGACACCACCACCTTCGGCACCACTAGAGCCTACCAACTAAAATAACCAAAACAGATAATAGAATTCCAACCAAAATTAGTCTTATCGAAACTTAGAAATATAAACCAACATCACTTAAATCATAATTTGACAAATAAACCCCAATCTCCATACACATAGTAGCAAGCACGGGCAAACCAAAAAAAGGCAAACTATCAACCGGGTTGCAATCAGACAGCCCTGTCACTTTAAGCAACAGATCCGGGCGCTGTGAGGCGCTCAACGCCTGGAGGAAGATACAGTTGTGTAGCTGCAACCCGTTGAACGTAGTTTAAACCCAAAGTCAGCGGCGACAAAACAGCAGCGTGGCAGGGAAGGGAGGGGCTGGTGCAGATACCAGCGCACGCGAAGCAATTTTACAACCCTGGCGTGCACAAACAAACCAAATTCAATGACGGTTTATGATTTAAGAACATACACGCGATGCCACTGATATACATACATACCCGTCAGGGAGCTTCGCACCAATACACCTGCAGTGCCGATCGTACAGCTACACAGAGCCTACAATAAAACGGCAGATTACTTAACCACTCATTCATTAAAATATTCACAGAGGAGAAAGATTTGTCCAACCTACCAGCAGCAACACTCAACCCGATTCCGTTAAAGGAAAGATCGGGTTTGTAACAGGGAGACACTGCAAAAGACAATACACGCTGTAATGGCCATCCCAACACAACCAAGGCCTTTAGGTAACAAACACTTAAGCACACTACATTACCCGTTGCACAACCGTGACTGCGGCACGAACGCGAGAGGACCCAGAGCGGAAATGTACCTCCAGCAACAAAGTAACGGGGTCAAGATGTCAACCCCCCCGCCTATATAGCATGCAGTTACTTCCTGATTGGTCCAGAGAGTGAAGTGATTGAAACCACCTGCGACAAGTCAACCTGCTACAATCACATATCAAAAACCACTGGGGGGGGAAATAAAAATAAAGTCTTACCGTTCACTCAAATCACTCAAGACTGCTGGTAATTTCCACTCTCACAAGAGGCTGAAACTGCTTGACCACTTCTGGCGATCAAGGCAGGAGCCTGTTTTCTCTGGACAGTCCTGCGTGGAATCACAACTCTGTCTGAAAAATCTTTGAAACACTGACAAGATGGCATCTTCTTGCACACACAGGCTAACGTTATTTAGCAATACCAACACATTGGCCAACAGCAAATAGTTAAACAGCAGATTAAGGATCCAAATTGTTCGTCAGGACAGGCCACAACCCTCAGGCATTCTTTACAGTTAGAAAGACATTTTATCAGAGCCATTACACAGCCTGCATGACAAGCATTACATTAATACCTTGATTAAGAGCTCAGGCCTCGCCCATCTTCTCCCCAAGATCCATGAGCCTCCTTTGACCTGGACAGGTCTGTCAGTTTAGGTCGACCGCCCATAATCAGCAATTGCAGTTGTGTCCTACAAGACTAGAATACATTGACATTTTATTAATCCACTGTCAAAATTACATTCCAGGTAAACATAAGGTCTTAACCTACAGTGTTGGGTGTTGCAATGAATTTTGTTACATTGAGGTTTACTTACAGTTCTATTTTTTATGTCCAGCAAACAGTTTAAAACGTTTTTGCAGGAGAAATATATAAGCAACTATTTCAAATAAACATTTAGAAAACTCCCATTTGTAATGTATTGTACAAAAAAAAACTCACTTTCAGTTAATGATAGTTTTAATTAGTCAGAAATGTGTATTTACAGTGCATTGTTACAGGGTATTAATTACTGTCAGAAATGTGCATTTACAGTGCATTGTTACAGGGTACACATACAAGTCACTTACACTATAGAACATCACAATCACCAAGCAATTCAAACATTTAAAACATTGTGAAAAATGTTTTCAGTTAAACTTATGAGCGGTCTCTGTGGTACTGTAGTTAAGTCAGTCATACCTTTTTTGTATTCATGGCACTACGGTCTCCACCAGGTTTCTTGCCCATCGCATATTGAACCAACTGAAATTAGTAAATGACAATACAATGAAAAACAAATTAAATTATCTGCAACAAGTGATAAGTTACTCAATTTCTCACGGGCATTCCACAAAGGGAGGTCAAACATTTTACACATCAACTAACCTGTTTGGCCTCCTACTTGTCCCTGAAATTCAGTGGTAGAATTTAGATTAAATAAGTAATTGGCAAAATCTTGATCCATGTATTGAAGTCAGAGGTTGCCCTTTAACCTAAAGGTTGTCTTCATCTTGCAGTGAAGATATCTAGAGACTCTGGCAAGCATTTGGAAGTGTTAGTTTTTCAATGTTAATCTGGATTCTGCAGGTGTGGAACCAGCCATAGCAGTCTGAGAAGAGATCACAAGCAATTAGTAATGTTCATCATGAGAGTAAATCCCCTCTAGGGGGTACCATTGGTCAATTTTTATTTGGGCTGTCTACTTCGCTGATAGAAGAGAATGAGGGAGAGAGTTGTCGGGCGGTTGTATTAGAATGCATTAGCTGATGCATAGTGTGTAGATCAAATCACGAGAAGTTGAGCAACTGGAAGAAAGACATTGGGAACCACTGGTAGCACAGGGTTAAGTAGTGCCTCATAAATAATTTAACAACGGATCTACAGATCACTGAAGTCAGAGTGAGGCAATAAAATTCCCCTGATTTCAACATTTACTTAAAATATAGTGTTCATACAAAACAATTAAATTTCCATCAGCTGTAGGAATAACCAAATGCGCCTCTACAAACAAATTGAGTGCTACTGGTGACAGATGGTGACTAGGCCGCAGCGGGTAACGGGGGGGGGCATGCCCCTCACCGGCTGTAATGCGCCACACACACACACAATTACTGAAGATATACGTAAGAAAAAAAAAAACAACAGAGAATATGAGGAGCAGGTGAGAGGCCCAGCCACCACCATCTGTGAAGCCACACTGTTGAGCCTCAAGCACCCAAAAAAGAACCAAAGAATCAAATCGAACAAAAAGTAACCTTCTGGATACTAAAGGTAATTAATACTACCAAAATAAAGAAAGACAAAATAAAGAAAACAGTGGTGGCTTCCAATCCCAGCCTTTGGACTCCAAGCCTCCTCTACCTGGGTCTACCGAAGAACTGAGAATAAAAACACCTACCAGCTCACTAGATTGTCCAACCAGACTCCAACACAGAAAGGGACAAGCATACTGACAGCTGCTTCATAATGTGCAGCTTTTATACCCTGTCAAACCACAAAGTAGGAGGTACCGAGGCCTGCCTGAGCCTACAGTAGCTCAGGAGGGACATTTCCTCACTGGTTACACAATGAAAAAGAATATTTATTATTCAAATCATTCATTTCTAATTTTACAGGCTGAGCTTCTACACAATGAAGATGAACTTGTCTTGCAGTATCACCATTTATATGATTTTATCAAACTGGCCGTGTATCCAGTAAGCCATTGATCAAAATCATCACACATCTATAGTTTAGTCCATTATACGCCACACTTTTGGCCAAGCTGGCGGTGTCCTCAGTTGAATTCAGAGAATTTGAGATATCCTTGTTAGGAACATCAATGTAAAGAGTGGAAATATTTATTATGTCCAATAGAGGTCTGCTGAAGCCACATGCGTGTCAATGATTTGCAATCTGTAAGAAAGGGGAAGAAGCACGTTTGCAGAATGCTGAATTCGAAGCAAATACTTTAACATTCAAATATATTGGAATGCCATACGGGCAGCACGGTGGTGTCATGGTTAGCACTGTGGCCTCACAGCAAGAAGGTCCTGGGTTCGACTTCTCCCTGTGGCCTTTCTGTGTGCGGTCTGCATATTCTCCCCCTGTCTGCGTGGGTTCTCTCCGGGTCCTCTGGCTTCCTCCCACAGTCTAAAGACATGCTCTGGGGATCAGGTTAATTGGTGGCTCTAAATTGCCCGTAGGTGTGTGGATGTGAGTTTGAATGTTAGTTTGTCTCTGTGTTAGTCCTGCAATTGGCTGGCAACCAATCCAAGGTGTGCCCTGTCTCTCGCCCAAAATTGGCTGGGATTGACTGCAGCCCCCCACAACCCTGTCTGCACGATAAGTGTTTTAATGATGGATGGATGGAATTACTTACTATTCTTTTGGTGGAGTATATATTCTACTGGTTCCACTACATTAAAGTGGGCCCTCCAAGCACTGGAAAGTCTAACATTGTATTAGACACAAGAAAGATTTTCTTATTTAAGCAGAACGAAAGCAATTTTAGCCTCAACATCCTTCCAACATCCCAAGTTTTGAGAACTCCTGTTGTAATAAAAAAAAATTAAATAACATTGATCGCTATACTTTCCCCATCTGAAATAGTACTGGCAACATTGGCATAAGATCATGTATCTCAGGCTTAAAGATTTTTCCTGTTTTCTATAGTTCTCATAGATTTTGGTTTACTATTCAAAATTTTGGACCACACATGTTATCTTATTATCTACTCTTTTTTTTTAATGGTGAAGGATGAGTTGATTATGACCACAAGTATTGCAGTTGAACATGGATATGCTTGGTGTGGGATTTCGGCGGTCCAACAAACATTTTATTGATGGGAAAATACACAGGTGTCATGAATGGACCGGGTTAACGTAGTACATGAGTCGGTGCGACCTCAGCAGGCCAAGTGATGTCACAATCACGCCTCATATCGAGGGGAGAAAAGGAACAAGTGTCTCACATGATGGTGATAAAAATATGAATTCAAATTTATTTCACATAAAAGGCATAGATACATCATATGATGAGAACAACAATGATCCCAATTATAATTATATTTCTTCAATAATAATAAATAACTAATTGTTGACCTTGCCCTGTAAAAGCCTTCATTTCTGTGAGGAAACTGAAAAAAAAATTAATATCTACAGACTCACAATAAATGAGAGCAAAAGATATTCATTACTCGACACCAAGATCAAAGTTCTATGTTCATCACCTGTCCACTGATGAGGAAGTTTGTTGATGATTCAGATAACATATTATGATAATATTATTAAAAATAATAATAATAATAGTTTATGTTACTGGAATTCAAAAAGTGATATTTTCATTACAATTGTAAACATTTTGCTAACGCACTGACATGTTCTGTGAGCGAGGTTTCACATTTACTGAGTTTATAAGGTCAGTGAATGGCTCACGAGGGGATATAAATCATCTTAGTGCAGCCTATGGGAATGTGCTGTTGTGATGTTTAGGGGTGAGTTGGAGTAACGGAACGCGGGAGCATGGTTGGAATTCTGGTGATTAAAACTGATGGTCTGCTTTTCAGCGCAGGCTACGGCCCACAGTAGCTTGTTTTCCTGGTTCATAATAAAACCCTAAGAAGAACGCGTGTCCAGAGCTTCATTAGCGAGAGTCCAATATAATGGACTATTTCCACTGTATTGCACTTCTAGTTGAACGCAGTTGTGAAAACTGTCAACATAATTCAGGCACGAAGGCTTTACCACAGAAAGTTCCTCTCTGATGTGGAGGCTGAATACGGGGAGCTAGTCTACATTCTGAGGTGCGCTGGCTCAGTCGCAGCTCCGTGCTGCAGCGGTACTATTCCCTGGGATCAAATATCAACACGTTTTTGAATGAAAAGGGTAGACCTCTCCGTGAGATCACTGACCTTTTATGGTTGGCTTTTTTAGTTGATCTCACTGACCATCTCAACACCCTCAATAAGAGACTACAAGGCAAAAAGGAGCTGGTACTGCAGCTGTATGCGCACATGAAAGCATTGTGTGCGTGGCGCTGTCTCTTCCGAGTCACACCTGCGAAACTTCAATGTAGCGCACTTCCCCACACTGACCACAATACAATGCGTGATTCCAAATGCCCAGCTCTCTGATAAAATGGGAGAAAATGTGTCTGCGATCACATCTCTCATGAAAGAATTCTGTCAGCGCTTCCGAGATTGAACAAAAGCAGACCGAGAAGCACAATGACCGACAGCTTCTCCGTGACGTTCTCCGCATCTCAACCACCAAACTTACTCCTGACCTGCCAGCTTTCCTTTGGACCAAAGCGCAGCATCACTGCTTCCACTGAGCGCAACAGTCAGTCCATTACAGGGGATTTAAAAATATACGCAGTGGTCATTTGTCATAAGCCCAATTACTTATAAATTCAGTCAATTAAAGTTTATGACAATTTTTAAGCAAACGTTATTTGCTGTGTTAACAATCCCAATAATTTGTGTAATAAGCTAAAAATATCCTGTAATGAAGAGGGATCAGCACCCTAAGAACCAATCTCACTCACTGAGAGAATGACCTGCCAACCTTTTTGTAAAAAATAAAATGAAAATCTACTAATGGAGAGCTATGATGGAGGCTTTTTTTCATCAAACATGTTCAATTATCAAACATAATTTACCTGCATTTGATTGCAATATTCCAATATTAGAGGATTAGTGGCCCAGTCCTTTATGTATTTTTCTGTATGTGGACCTCGAGAAAGAAAGTTTGGACACTCCTGCCTTACATTGAAATGCTCCTGGGTTCGGCTCCACCCAACGGCCTCTGTGTTGAGTTAACTCAATGCTGGCTGGGATTTCCTCCACTGATGGCATCTTCTGTCTGTGACCTCCAACTCTCACTGGAACGGTGCGCAGCAGAGCGTGAAGCGGTTGAGATGTGGATAAGCACCTCTAAATCCGAGGCCATGGCTCTCAGCAGGAAACCAATGGAGTACCTTGGGGTCTTGTTCACGAGTTAGGGTAAGATGGAGTGTGAGTTTGGCCGGAGAATCGGACCAGCGGGGCGGTATTGCACTCGCTTTACTGCACCGTTTCAAGAAAAAGAGAGCAGAGCCAGAAGGCAATGCTCCCCTGCTGGACCTTTTGCCCCTAACCCTAACCCTTTGCCCCTAACTGGAAAGCCTCGGCCTGGATCTGGACCCAGAAGGTGGCCCGTCCAGACATGGACGTAAAGCTTAAACAGACGGTTGTGATTTAAAACCTGACGGGGCACTTCTATTTCAAACGTCGCAGCTTTGGTTGTCTTTACAGTAGTGACCAACTGCATAACTGCCTTCTGCCTGAGTTAAGCCATCCCAAGGCGTACAAATCGACCAATTGAGCCTGTGCATTCCCGGCAGGATGATATCTGCTCTACAGTGCAGACATTATTGCAATGCTGGATGAAAAAGACCGGTAGCTCTGAATCTTTTTATAATATACTTTGCGTTGACGATAGAAATCCGCGCCGACGATTTTTCATAATCAACATTGTCGATTACGGCGACTAATCGTTGCAGCTCTAGTTTATATGCCTTGGGGTATATTGACTGACATGCCTGGCCTTAGCTCTCTATCCAACCTACAACCTAAATCGTTGCACAACACGAGGAGATCTATGGGATTACGTTCCAAACCTAACCCTCCGACCCTAACCCACAAAATGTAAACCACACTGGTTTTTCAATTTTTCCTCTTTACTTTTTTAATTTCATGAGAATTTTTAATCTTTAATAATCTAAATCTTCTTTAATCTAAAGAAGGAAAAATTGAGAGAATGTGACAAAGAAAAGAAAGAGATATACATCCCCTCCCATCACAGCCTCATTTCAGTCTTTCCCGGGACAGAACTTTATTGTGAAAGATCAGGTTCCCAAAGAAGTTCCTGTAGCTCCACCTTCACCCTGTTAACTTTGGTCTGATGAGGAGTGTGAAACTAGCGTTGAACTTGTTCTATTTCAAATCTGTTCTTAAACTTTGTTGGTAGTTTTTCGTATGAAGATGGAAATACTAATGTTTGAATGAAAAGATTTGCTCAGTCAGACCCCAAAAAAACGGTTGCTGTTCCTCTGAGTTAATCCAGTGGTAAACTGGTGGTTTTATGGTAATCCAGTAAGAAGTAACTGGTTTCAAGTTAAACCAGTGCTCTTAGGAGAAAGGAGAGAGCAGCACCTAAGGCCAAACCCAGTGAGAGAAAGAAAGCCATGATGGACCCAGCTGTTTCTGCTTCATGAGGTAGAACATTTCTGAAACAACAAGTAATATGTATTAGTTGGTCACTCCAGTGCAAAACACACTTTACAACTCCACTATTTCTGACTTGATTCTTTGAATGAAAAGTATCAAATTAAGTTGACATGTATAAGAACACATAATTTACTGAGGAAGGTATGGTAATGTAAGAGTTTCTTTTGGGTTTAATGGCATGGCACCATTGCTGGTTAATGTTATTAAAGAAAGCACTCAACATGTGGTCATGGAACTAGTGTTAAACTTCTGAAACCATTCCTTTTTACTTACTTTGGACCATAGCACATGCAGAGGCTGGCTAGGTATCCATTACTGAACGCAAAGAAGATCATGAAGAATATGAACCAGCCATCGTGATGGAAGAAGATGGGCAGGTGAAGACGAGGCTGAACGTTGCACAGCATGAAAAGAGGGATGAAGATGAGACGACACACAATGGAAACTGGAAGAACTACGCTGTCCTTCCTCGGCTGAAAACAGAGATAAAAAATTGTTAGATTCATCAGACGTTAAAACATTTATACACAGCATTAAACAATACAGAAAGAGGTCCCTGTACGAACAGGATGTATGAGCCGGGTGGAGACAGAAGACATGTGGGGGTTTAATGCTTGATATGAAACTCACCCACATCCAGACTGCGGTTAAGCTGCGCCCAGCCCAGTCACACATGTTAAAGAGCAGGAAACAGCTGACTGGGATAAAAAACTGTTCTGTGAAAAAAAGAAAGAAAGAAAGACTCAAACACCAAGTTAATCTGTAAAGTGATACATCACTAATATATATATACAACTGTCACTAGGACTGCAACAACGAATCGATGAAATCGATAAAATTTGATTATTAAAAGCGTTGCCAACGGATTTCATCATCAATTTGTTGTGTCGATTTATACGTCACTCAATGTTTGAGTTGAGATGCGCGGAGCAAAAATAAAAATAAAAGCGCTGAGCCGACGTAGAGGAAAGAGCTGCCAGCTGCGCCGGCAGTTGTTGTGAGTCACATGACGCAGGGACGTCTGTTCGACTAGTCGTCCAATGTGTGCGAGCATTGGGGGTGACACGGTACGGGAGCACCACGTTGTCCTGTTTTGACGTGAGGAACGTAATGAGCCTCCTGTTCACTCGTCATCCGAGAGAGGGCTAGCGCAAATCGTGGCACCGGCAACTCGCTGAGGCAGTTTCCGTTAATTTTAGTATTCATATGTATGCAACGTGACAGTATAATACAGTTTAAGTACGACTGTTATCTGTGGGTTGAGTTGCCGTGGCGAGTCGTGGCAGCGGCCACAACTTCACGACAGCTGCCTCGACTTTGCGGCAATGATGCCTCGACTGTTGCAGTTTTCTTTTCATTTCTTTTTGACAAAATGGGACAATACTATCCTGTACTCTGTCCTTAAGAGTACGAGTGTTGTTGGTTGTAATTGGTTTAGTCATAAAACGCCGATAAGTGATGCAATAGCTTCCCGTTTAAGTTCAGCTAAGCCAATATGGGCTAACACCACTCGTTGCCTTGGTTACAATAACCACCATGGTTACGCACATTTATTTCTGCATTAAAAAACAAAGCAGAGATTATTTTATTTCACCCACTAGTAATATTATATATTTTTGTTAAGAGTACTAGGCTTAAAACAAAAGTGTTAATTTTTTACGGACTTATCTACTCAAACGCAACACTTGATGGCAGATATCATTCAGCGTATTCACAAAAGAACAGAACTTGATTTATGCATTGCATTCATGCACAGTAAAAACAATGGACGTGAAAAAACACCATATAGATGAATCTAGTGATTCTTTAATAAAATACTTTTTAAGAAATACATGTTTGTCTCCCTAGTAAACAATAAAAGACTTGTTCTCCGCCAGAGCATTACCTGTGCACCCGACGTACCTGAGCTCGCTGTCCTGTATCGCCTGCCTTGTTGTGTCCTGACGGTTCGTGCTCAACAATTTTTGTCCCGTTGCTAACCTCTGCTTTACCCAGCCTCCTGTTTGACGTGAGCTGCCTGCTGTCTGGTGCGCTCTCCCTCGGCCTGGACCATGTTCTGTTCACTGGGATTCACTGTTGCCGGCCAAACGCCCGTATTCTTCTGTTTGTCTTTGTGTTCATTAAAACACTTTACGTTCCCTTGCGTTTGGGTGGTCGCTTCTTCACAAGCACAACAGATATAGTCAAAAGGAAATAAATATAATTTAAAGAATGTCATTTTTCCTTTTACGTAACATCCATCATGAAGGTACTGTCTGTTGCCTGATCATGAAAAAATATAGAATAAGGTTAATACTTTAATCCAGCAGCTTTTGTGCAATCACTGGATATCTAAAAACAGTCATGCACACAATCAAGCTCAGGCAAAGTCTTTTGTCAACAATTGTAGTCAACATTAATTTAAATGAACATACTGGTAACTCCTATTATATACTGACATTCAATTTTAGACACGTCTTGATGGCACCCACCCAGTGTTATCGTTTGTTCATATAATGACATACCCATTGATTAGTTCTAGAAATAGAGATTATAACCAGGGCGGCAAGTGATCTTAGTCCATATTCGTTTAGCTGCACTAAAATGGGAAGCCGTTGTATCACTTATTGGCTTTTTATTACTAAAATAATAACTACCAACACTAGTACTTTTAAAGGCAGTATTGTATTGTCACATATTGGCAAATTATAAAACAAACATATCATGTCTCGACTTCGTGGCAACTGCCTCGTGAAATCGTGGCAACTGCCTCGTGAAATCGTGGCAACTGCCTCTAAGTCGTGGCAACTGTCTCGTCGAAGTCGTGGCAACTGCCTCGTGAAATCGTGGCAACTGTCTCGACACTGCGGCATTCGCCGCGGCACCCCAACCTGCAACAGGAAGTGCCTCGGCGGGTTGCCTGTGCCACAATTTGCGCTAGCTCCTACTGGGTCATCCAGCTGATCAAGGGTTAGCGTTAGCTCGCTAATAACAGCAGTAAAGCAGTTTGCAAGACTAAGACACATTTTTATTTACATGCCTCTTTTGGACCATTCATCTTTCAATCTGTTGTCTTGTATATATTTCATGCTTTGTCCCATATCGGTTATTGTTGACAAATACATTTGTGTGTGTTGTACTTCTTAATGCTGTCATGTACGGTAGTCCAGTGCGTGTGCGCATATACTGTGGGTTATACGGTAGTTGATGTTATGCCTGTAAAGGGAGACACACTGTGATCCATTAAATCAACTAAGAAGCCGCTAATTTATTTACAAATGCCATTTTAAATTCATCTCATAGCACTTGGTTGTTTTTTAGCTCTATGCATTTACTTAACTTGCATTACAAGGATGGTAATAGTTTAATGAATACGCTTCAAGTGAACATGGGGGTGTGTTTGTGAGTGTGAGCGTTTGTGTGTAGTCTAGTTCTGACGTTAAAACCAATCCTGTTACATTTTCTGATTTGTATTTTTCTTTTTTAGAAATTATTATGTTCAAGGAGCAACCTGTACTTTCTGAAGTATTTTTGCAATGTGAATTTGCAGTTCTGTTTTAGGAATCAGGAGGAAACATTTAGAATAAAGAATTGGAAATTAAAGCTTTTAATGCCGTTTTTTTAATCCAATTCATCGATTAATCGAATAAATAATAGACTGATTAATCAATTATCAAAATAATCGTTAGTTGCAGCCCTAACTGTTACAAACACACACATACTGTATAGGTTAAATAGATGTAAGAAATCCTTTTTCTTCTCCACTCTAATCCCTTCCATGTTTTGATCTATTGTAACCTATGTAACTACTGATCCTGCAAATGGTCAAAATGCTAATAAATATAGATAAAAACAACACACGCCAACTGAACACCAAAAGGACCTGTCCAGTCAGGAACTCCTTCAAATGAGCTCTTTATATCGTTATCACTACAGAAGAACAAACTTTACCCCAAGAGCCTCCGTCGGCAATAGTGGATTTGGTGTCAACAGTGATGGCAGGAAAGGTTCCGATGGTGACGGTGAAGGTGAAACACACCAACAGAGCAAGCTGCCAGATCTGAAGGGTGATGGTCAAACATATGAAATAAATTTACTAAGTAAAAACAATATTGTATTATGGTAAAAGGATCCTGTTAAACCCATCTGCTTCTTCAAATATATTGTCGTTGACTTTTAATTAACTACACTCACCGAAAAACTAACCATCAATTACGAGCTGAAGTCAGTCAATTAAATTCAAAAAAACTTCAACGATCCAAATGATGATCCATGAAAATTTTGAGCTCCTTTTTTCTCTCACCTTCTTAAAGATGTTTATCATGGAGATGTTCTGTTTCATGTCCTGGTCAGCAGCTTTACCTTTACTCAGAAAAGAGGGAGGGAGAGAAAGAAAAAACAAAGCGAGAACAGGGAGAAGAAGGAGATGAAGAAAAAGAAGAACAGGGAGAAGAGGGAAAAAAAAACAAGACGAGCTTGCCAAACATAACTCAGCTTATAGTACAAGTATATCAATTTGTGTTAACGTGTTTATTTGTTACCTCTGTTCATAAGATTTACTGAGTTCTCCTCCTCTGGTTCCTGGGTCCTGTCTCTCTCCTGATAAAACTGAAAAAAACTCTGAAAACACAGAAACATCCTAACATTAACGCATTAATTAACGCAAGCAATTCCATTAACAAAAGGAAAGAGTGCTGTTATAAAGCATCATGTGTTTGAAGTGTTTGCAGAAATGAAAAAGTAATGTATTGCACACATTACTTTTGAAGTCATCAGCTTTGTGTTTTACATTGAGGCTGTGTCTGTATACGTGTGTGTGTGTGTGTGTGTGTGTAGTTTGATAGTTTGATTGTCTTTGTAGTTAATGGTCATGTAATTTTTCTCTCTGCAGACTCCAAAGCTGCAGAGTGATGACTATTTGTGTCTGGTGATTTACAGACCTGAACTGTATAAATCATTTATTACAGTAGAGTCGTGTTTGTGTCGGTGTGTCTGTGTGCATGTCACCTACCAGTTTAGGCAGCAGAATGTATGAGAGAACAGATAGAAAAACAACAAAACAGGCTGTGATGAAATAACCAAATGCTGCATCTTCAAGCTTTGCGCCACCTACAGGGAGAGAAGAAGATGAAACGAAGGAAGAGGAGAAGGAGAGAAGGGAGGAGAAGGAGCGAAGGGGAGAACGAGATAAGAAGATGAAAAGAAGGAGAAGAAGAAAAGGGGGAAGAGGAGGAAAGAAGAACAGAAGGAGAGGACAAGGTGTACTTACTGAATGGATTCTACTGAAAATAATTTTTACCTCATCAATAAATATAAAGATATAGAATAGATGTCATTTTGAAATAAAAATAAAATTGAATGTTGTATAGGTTACTTATAGTTGAAATATATCTTTTATTCATTTGTTAACAAATTATTGATCATACTTGCAATGGCACAAATCATTGCAAAGGCTGCAAAGGTTCCAGCGAGTCCTTGGCCGCTCATGATTGGAGTTGTATAGGAAGCCGGCAGCAGTGCAGCCATCCCGAACAGACTCCCTTGAAGCACCGCTCCGAATGCTGAAAAAAACACGGATCATCCTCTGGTTCAAAGTTAAATCACTCCAAACAAGGAATAGTACAAAGAACCAAGATCTGAGGATCAAATGAGGTTTCCAACCCAGCAGGATGAAGATCAACTGATAAAATCAACCTCATCTCTCACGGCAGAAAGACAGAGATCAATCACAAACCAATGGTACAATTTGTCATATTAATATTAATAATATTCAGGTAATGTTTCAGACATTGTAGACTGGTTCTGGTTGTTGACCTTTGTATTGAGCCCTTTGGAAGTTAATGAGTCAATTATAAAAAGCTAAACTAGATAAACAAGCTTTTAAAAAGATTTAATAAGAGCAGTCCTAAAATAATCCAAAATTTCAAATTCCAAAAAAGTTACATTATTAACATAAAATGTGGTAACAAGCTGTATTGAAGACCCCCCACCAAAATAAAAGAAATGCGATTAACAAACAAGCAAGACTCACAGTTGATGACGATGATCTTCACCATGGTAACAGAGAAAAAGGGCAGTGGCTCCAAAGGAAGTTTAACAAGGAGAGCGGTGGCGATGAAGACAAACATGATGATGAGTAGAGACCCCATCACACGCAGACGCTGAGGAATACTGACACAGAGAGGAGGTGCTCAAAGGGTAATCTGAGAGCTCAGAGAGTTGTATCAAAGAGTCTGGGAAACTGAATAAGGGCTGACGAATTGAACATAGAAATGGAAACTGTAACGAGTCAACAAGTTCAGAGACCTTGTGGAGGATAAAACCAAAAACATGTTTCCAAGACTACAACAACAAATGTCTTAAATTCCCCCATAGTCAGGATGGATAGAAGTACAACACGACGGCTAAGACAACTTTCCTCAAGACTGGACTACTGTAATTCCGTTTTAACTGGAATCACTGGCAAAAATATCCCGAAACTACAATACACGCAAAACAGCGCTGCCAGGATCCTGATGAAAGTTCAGAAATACGAACACATAACACCCATCCTACACTCACTACACCGGCTCCCTGTCTCATTCCGGATTGACTACGAAATTCGACTACTCACAAATGCATATATGGACATGCACCTCCCTGTCTGCAAAAACGGCTCACTCCCCAAACCTACACCCGCACCCTCAGATTTGCAAGCAGCTCGCCTCTCAAGATCCACAAAACAAAGCTCCGCGCCATAGCCGATGGCCTGAAAAACTTTTTATTCAAGAAGGCATTTTTTTACTCTAGGGTTGTTTTCTTCCCCTATGTTTTTACTAGCTTTTAATTTATTTTTAACCATGTTTTGACTTCTGTCGCACTCTGACTCATCTGCTGATGAAGTTATGAATAAAATGTATTATTGTTATAGTGTTAGAACAACATTCTAAAAAGTTCTAAAAAAAAGTGCACCAGCACATAATAGCAGAAGTAATAACATAAGAAATGATGGCATAGGGCCTAGTCACTTTCAGTATTTTGTAGAACTTTTCATTGGTATTGTAATGTTCTACTACTCACAGTGAGTGCAGGAAGGAGTTGAGGCAGGTGCAGAGAAGCAGTGGCAGCATGGAACACAGCGTCATCACATTGTTGAATTTAGCCTCTAGAAGACTTCGACGTTCACTTGATGCTTCTGTCTGATTGGCTGAAGAATCAACCAATGAGGAGTCTTTTAGACGACTCGTAAAGTACTGGAAAAAACAGAACTGTTTTGAGTCTGCATTTAATGAAACATAATAGTCCACAAACATGTTGGTCGATGTCAATACTGTGGCTCTCAGTTGTAATCCCCTTTGCTCCACCCTTAGACATTGAATGTATAAACACAAATATAAAGCTTTATTAGAAACTTTAAATGACAGCCTGTAACTCTTTGCACCGCCACCTGCTGGCAACGCACAGTAAAACATGCAAGAAAACACAACTCCTGTGGGCATTTAGCTTTTAGTAGCTCTCAGTATCGATTTAAAAACAAAATCTGCATTATGTGTTAAACTACAAACATGGCGAAAATATTGTACATCAGTCAGATTTGAACAATTATAGTGTACTGTTTTTACAGTTAAACAGTTAGACTGCTGTGAACAGCACCAATGAAGTACTTCATTAAAAGCCCAAAAAGTAAAACGTTATACTTTTTGCCTTGATGCACACCTAATATAAATTGTTTTCCATGAGATATTAATATCTTAATTAATTACATATATGCAAAGAAAACTTCTATCCAAATTTTCACATAACCCTTTAGGGTTTCACTCAATATGTGAGAGTGTTTAAATTCTCTATCAAGTTAAAATAACATCAAAGCTTCAAAGCTGAAGATGGTGATGTTATACCATGGTAGCAGTCATGAAGAAGTTCCAGGGCAGCAGCGTCCCCAAACCGAGCATGAAGAAGATCAACCAGACGCCAAAATACCTGTAGGTATAATGTTTTCAAAATAAAATAATTTGTCATGAAACTGACACTAAAAGTATTGTTCTTTGGTAACCCATAATGTATTATGACTTTTGTAGCTGCAAGCCATCAGCTTTACTCTGCTGAAGGTGATCTTTGGTAGAGGTGGACCCCCTGAATTACACTCCACTCAAGGTGATGGTTGCTAGAGGTGAACCTCCTGGATCTCACACAGAACCCGATAGGTGAATCGTCCTCTTCAGCTACTAGTCCACACTGGCTCTGTCTTTGTGGACTAGAAGCTGCTACACTCCAATTTCCAAACGAAATTCTTAGCACAAGTACTGAGTCACCTCCCGACAGAACATCAATAACTCTGGTTCAGATTTGAGGTTCTGTGTTACTCGTCAATTAAACAGAATTAAAACAAAAATAATCAGAACGAATGTACAATACAATCTGTACAATCCTGTAGTTTTTCTTATTTTTCAATGATCCTGAAAGTAAAGGTTATTTGACTCACTTGTCTCTCGGTAAGATGACAGCCATTATTTTCCGAGGATCTGATCAACTGAAAAGCTGCTGAACTGAAACCAAAAAAGAAATACTCATAAAAACAAAAAAGGTACATGGAGAAAACCCTTTAATACAGTGGTTGACAAACGTTTCCTATAACATCCCATCAATTCTTGTCCTTTGGGATTCCAGCTTGTTTCGGAAATCCCAGCGTGACGTGCAATTTAAAACAACTCCCCGAAACAGAGAAATTAGTCTCAATATCCGCCACCTGCTGATTGCAGTAATGTTAACTACAACGTAAGCTCGCCTGAACTTGAGCTGAACTTAAGGGTGGATCAGTGATGTTGTCTTTTAGGTGACGAGAACCTTCTCTGACTTTTGCTCTGCTTCTCTTTTTTCCCATTGATCTTTATGTTAACCTCTTGTCTGAATCTGAGTCTCTGGAAGGAGAGAGAGAGAGAGAGAGAGAGAGAGAGAGCAACTGAGCCTGAAAAGGTTTCTTTAAAGGGCCCATTTTTAACCAACTCTCCTCTTATCTCCACCGTAACAACCTCCTTGACCCCCACCAGTCAGGCTTCAAGGCAGGCCATTCAGGCTAGAGCCGCTGTCCTCATCCTTCTGGACCTCTCTGCTGCATTTGACACGGTCAAACACCAGATCCTTATTTCCTCCCTTCAGGAACTTGGTGTCTCAGGCTCTGCTCTCTCCCTTCTCTCGTCCTACCTCGACGGCCGCACCTACCGGTTAACCTGGAGAGGATCTGTGTCGGAACCTTGTCCTCTTACTACTGGAGTTTCTCAGGGTTCCTTCCTGGGTCCCCTCCTCTTCTCGCTCTACACCAACTCTCTCGCCGCTGTCATTCGCTCGCATGGCTTCTCCTACCACAGCTATGCCAATGACACCCAACTAATTCTCTCCTTCCCTCACTCGGATCTCTGCCTGTCTGACTGACATCTCTCAGTTGATGTCCGCTCACCATCTGAAAATCAACCCTGACAAGACTGAACTACTTCTCTGGGAAAAGATTCTCCTACCCAGGACTTGACGGTTAACTTTGGCAACTCTGTGTTAACACCCACTTTGACTGCCGGAACCTCGTGGTGACACTCGACAGCCGACTCTCCCTGACTCCCAACATAACTGCGACAACACGATTCTGTAGATACACGCTCTACACCATCAGGAGAATACGTTGTCTTCTCACTCAGAAGGCAGCGCAGGTCCTCACGTACCATGCTGTGGATCAGGTCCAGTCTACATAAAGGACATGGTCAAACCCGACATCCCGACCCGCACTCTCTGCAAAACTGCTTGTTCCTCCTCACTCAGAGCAAAACACTCGACTAAATCACATCTTCCGCAAACTAGACACAACTCTTCAGACTCTCAACTGAAAGACTAACAAATTGTAGCACTTAAATTGTACTTTTAATGCCACTTATCTATAGCAAATTGTAAATTGGCTTATTTGAGGAAATTCCACTTTCTTGTTTTTTTGCTCTTCTGAGTTTGTATCCATATGGTTGAATGCACTTATTGTAAGTCGTTTTGGATAAAAGCGTCAGCTACATGACATGAAATGTAATGTAATGCGTCGTCGTGGCGCAGGGGTAGAGAGGGTGCGCTGGGAACCACAAGGTTGGTGGTTTGAGTCCTGGCTGCCCCCTGTCCCATGTCGAAGTGTCCCTGAGCAAGACACCTAACCCCTAATTGCTCCCCAAGCAATGTAAAAAGCCATGAGTTAAAATTTAATGTGAGTCGCTTTGGATAAAAGTGTCAGCTAAATGACCTGTAATGTAATGTAATCTTCCGCCGCAAACTAAAGACAGACTCTTCCTGACTCCAGACTCTACCTTGACTAACAAATTGTAGCACATTGTACTTATAATGGCAACGGGGTGGCACAAGCAGGACCCGGATCCAGACTTTAACTAACAACATATTTTATTGAAGCTCAAATCAAAAATACCTAGGAGGAAAACACAGAATGGGAACACACCAACATGGAAAACAACGTAATGACTCAACCAGGGCCCTGTTTCTCGTACGTGGTTCAACTAAGTCCATCAAATGGACCATTATCTAGCTCAAATTACCGAGATGATTGACATCAGGCTATATCGGTTCCTCAAAGGCGGATCGGCGCTCAAACAGTCTTGTTAGTTTGAACCAGATGTCAGTCATCAGGAGTCAATCACTGAAACCAAGATTTTCTAACAGTATCACGGCAAATAAACTTAAAGGAAGATTGTCTTTTTTCTCCGCTGACGAGCAGGAGATGATCATGAATGCTTATAAGGAGATAATATGTGTATTTGAATCATTTCTGTCGGATGAATTGAGCGTATAGTACATCTTTTACGTTGTTCATTCTGTACGTCGATCGCAGTCTGTCCATCCCGGGGGAGGATCCTACTCTGTCTCTCTAAAGGTTTCGTCCCTTTATTCTGCCCATTGAAGACTTTTTCATTGTTTAGGGAGTTTTTCCTGTGCTAATGTGATGTTTTCTGGACAGAGGATGTCACATGTGTACAGACTGTAAAGACACATGAGGCAAAAACTGACAGCGCCCCCCTGCGAGGCTACAAGCCCGACAAAGTATCGCAGACAAGTGAACTTTAAATGCGTGTTGGTAAAATGTATAAGCAAATTTTAAGTGCCTCGTCATTCTAATCAATCAGATTACATTTATTTAAATATGTTTGCTTGCAGGAGGCTTCATGGACGCATCTTCATCCAATGAGAATAATGATCTCAACTCTTTCACAGTATGTAGATGAAAACAAGCCCAAAGAATCTAATTGATACGAATGAATAGGATCTATGTACCGTATCAGCTTATGTATCATATGTATGTGTAGATGACGTTATAGAACAAATACCTTTATTATGTGTTTGTGATTGTGTATGGGAGAATCATTATCCCGTTCTCTGCATCGCAACACCGTACAGACATGGACAGTGTGAGAGACAGTGTGTCAGAGAGTGTGTGAGACATGAGAGAGTGTGTGAGACATGAGAGAGTGTGTGACACAGTATGTGAGAGAGTATGAGAGATAGTCAGTGGGACAGTGTGTGAGACCGTCTAGAGACAGTCCATGGGACAGTATGTGAGACAGTCTGTGGGACAGTGGATGCTCAGCTGCAGCGTGAGGTGTTCATCACGTGACGTTTCGGCTCGGGAAATGATTCCTTGTCTTTAGCCTCAATGGCACTCATGCAGGACGTCATCGTGATGTCATAACGGGTCTTTGTGATCTTGGAGAAGTGTCTCCCTATAAAACGTTAATCTAACTGATATCGCTCCTTCATCAATGAGGTAGTGAGCTGTCTTTTTTTTCGGGTTGAGTGATGAACTAATCCAGCTGGTTCAAATGAAGCTGCGCCGGAGCAGGTTCAAGTTTTTCGATGTGTTGCTATGGTGATTTAGCCAAACCTGCTTTGGGGAATCCAAAAGCCTGATCTACGTCATCTCATCCTGATAATGATCCGGCTAACTCAGTTAGCCACGTACGAGGAACAGGGCCCAGGAGATACACATGGCTGAAATACACAGGGAAGGTGCTGGTGATTGGACACAGGTGGAAACCATCAGGGACACGACAGACAGTCACAAGCGATGACAGGGCAGGGCGGAAAGTGAAGCTAACCCAGGGACACAAGAGGCAGCAAACTACAAAATACAACAGGACACAAACCCACACCGTGACAATCACACCTCCAACACTTCCACACGTTCATTTAAGTAGTTAATTTCCACCAAACCATAATGAAATTATGTCGTTGATGGTCCTTAACACAAACTCATTACATTGTATTGACTGTAGCTCTGTGAGACTGTGGTTCTTCTGTAAATATAAATATATACAGTATATCATATGAATGCATATACATACATACCATTTGTTTGAATTGGTTTTCTTTGGAAAATAATCTCCAGAACATGTACAAATTGAACTGCCATATACTAATAAATATATTACCAGAATTAACTTGAACTTTGAGTCTCAGTAAAGAAAATTGCAGGCTTTACCTTCAGTGTTTCCTCACAGTGGCAGCTGGCTCCACGCCCAGATATGCTAGTTGAACCTCAGCAACGAGCAACTCCTGTCTCTTTTTTGAAAAAAGTAGTAGTGGTTTTTATGGCGCTAAAGTTGTGCGTTACCTGAAATTGTGGCAGGAAAAGGAAAGTTCCCGGAAGTGACTTTATTTGATCCAGTTACTCTGGTGAAGCTTCAGTTCAGTCTCCTTTAGTCCAGTTGAGAAACTTTCTTTCCGTATCGGTCACGTTTCCTTTTGTTCCTCTTACAGAGGTCTTCCTCCTCTCATTTGTCTCTTGTCTTTCTGCAGTTTCAGCAGATTCAGTTCTTCTGTCGGCAGTGACCTTTAACCCCTGATAGCAGTTAGTTCAGTGTACTTTGTCTCTGTGCAAATGCTGATTATGTCATAACAGTAAACTGGATGACAACTGGGAAGGTGCACTAAGTGGAGTGCAGTGGATCTCGCTTGGTCTGTGTGTCTGCAACATCTGGTTCTGCATTGTGTAATTAAAAGAACACAACCCACCACTGGTTACGTTTTTATCTGAGGATCTTCCTGAAGTACAATAAATAATAACAAGAATAAAACAAACAATGAGGTTGTGAGTCAGAATTGTATTGGAGCAGGAGAATCAGTGATAAACCAACCAATCAGAGAAGAAATGACATTAGCGTATGAAGTAGTGTGATTGGTCATTCAGCCTTGGTTCTTCCCACAGCTCCAGGTAACCTATATTTCATCCTGAGGACACACAAGCAGTATTACAGTACTGATACACATAGAAAGTACTGATAGTGAGTATAAATACACACACACAATCTGTTTGTCCCTTTAGCTACTAATACACACAGTAAGTACTGATGCCGATGGTGGGTTTCGGGGCAGAGGATGTCGTATGTGTACAGACTGTAAAGCCCTCTGAGGCAAATTTGTAATTTGCGATTCTGGGCTATACAAAATAAAATGACTTGACTTGACTTGATACCGAGTGTTAATACACACATAATAAACTGATACTTGTGTGTATTACCACACATCATTTACTAGTAAGTACTAATGCACACACAACCACAAACAGGGTTAATCAACTATTGATATAGAGTATTAATACACAGACAGTATACTGATACTAAGTATATACACATCATGTACTAATACAAAGACGGTACTAAATCACAGTATAAATACCCATGGATGGATATTAGATATATACTTGAGATGTGAACTCACTTCTGCCGCATCTCCTCCACCCGGGACTTTATCAACTCAATGTACCGATCAATCTGTTCCTAAACACACACGGTTTACTGATCAACATATATAAATAATCTGATGAGGAGGAAACACAGACAGGTGGACAGCCCAGAGGATACACAGATCTGCGGAGACTCTCAGCGGCTTCAAATTAAGACCGAAGACTTTTCTGTCTGCTCGCTTTAATTAACCAGATCCAAGGATGCCTAATCTGTTTATTTCATTAAATGTACTGCACATTTTATTTTATTTAGGGTCTGTTTTAACTTAATTAATGTAAAATGTCCTTTTCCTCCTGGTTTTAATGGGTTTTATGTAAAGCACTTTGAATTTCCTTGTTGTTGAAATGTGCTATCAAAATAAATGTGTCTTGCCCTGCCTTAACTATGTGTGTTCATAGCATAGCAAAGAAGGTGGAAGTTGAAATAAATGATTGATCTGGAAGTGGAAACAAATTATTGATCTGAGACATTGGTTGAGTTATCTAATGTTTTTCTTGTGTTTATGCAGCTTCTGTTGAACCAAGCCATGAAAAACCATGAAAACCAAAACAAACATTTTTACCTTTTTCTTCTGGTAGATGAGAGGAGTGCTGAAGAACATGATGTCAGCTGGATAAGGAAGAAAATTCAGTTTGTTAGTTTTTTTCAACTGATCTAAATCAACGAGTCAGTAGGATGAGTACTCACCGAGGATGAGGATGGTGACTACATTAAAGATGGCTCCAACATACGTCATCATCCACATGACAGCAGCCAGCTTAACAAGGCAAATAAAAACAAAGTCCAAACCCATAATGTACAAAGAATATAAGGAGGAGAGACATTTAAAAACGTGAACACAAGCTAGCATTTAAAACCATCCCAGATTCTGTCTGAATCTGACCTTCAATGAGTCAACCAGGTCTTCGACCAGAAGCAGCCTCCTGGTTTGACAGGTTAACCAGTTCAGATGAACCAGAGACCGGTCAGTTAGCATCCGGGCAGACTCCAAGGATACAGACATGTCCGTCTCCAACAGAGACCTGTTTGCATGCAGGTGACAGGATGCAAAGACTGGCGACAAACCCAAACCCAAAACCCTCCAAACAGACACAGCATTTTTCTTGAGTACAAGTGTTGGTGCATCTCCGGTCTCTCGTTGTTCCTCCTGCATCGCTTTTTTCCGTGTTTTCATGTAGTGCCAGTTTCTATCTGTTGTGTTAGCAGGCGTGCTCTACCCAGCATGTAGTTTGGTGGGGTACTTTTATGAACGTCCAATAATTAGTGCTGTGTGTCACAAGCTGTTGTGTCGTGGTGTTTTACCCTGTTAAAGAGCGTTTGTTGTGGGTTATTAATTGATGTATAATGTTATAACCATGACACAATCTCAATACACATAAGTCAAGTAGCCCAAACCACAACAATCTCGGCTGTGATGTGTAAAAATTAATTCTGATGTCTGACGAAGAGCAACATCAGTTATTAGGGCTATACGCCAGTATTTGTACATAAAAATTACACCGTAATGAAATCTGACAACTCTATATGGCTCAGCGCTAGGTAGCACTGTGGTACCAACACCAATGACCTTACCTGAATGGGTGACCTTCATCTGATTTCTTGACGGCCTGGATAACAGATTTATAGACCCTACAAAAAGGAAGATACACCACACCAACTTTACCTTCATTCAGACAAATACATGTTTCAGTCCAGCCTTAATCAATTCACACATAAAAATGAGTACAGTAGAAATGAACAACAGTGGAGTTAGAGATGACAAAGTACAAATGCATGTAACGATAACTATTAAAAACTGCAAGACTGAAGGTTTGGAGCATTCTGATTGACCTGTTGGGCCCTCATCTAAGAGTTAGGGTTAGGCCCTTAACCGTGGGTTAGGAGACAAAGGAATAGACAGTAAACACATGCATGTTTGACCAGGTGAGACTGTAATGACATTAATTTAAAATGTCCTTTTCCTCCTGGTTTTATGTAAAGCACTTTGAATTTCCTTGTTGTTGAAATGTGCTATCAAAATAAATGTGTCTTGCCCTGCCTTAACTATGTGTGTTCATAGCATAGCAAAGAAGGTGGAAGTGGAAATAAATGATTGATCTGGAAGTGGAAATAAATGATTGATCTTAGACATTGGTAGAGTATTTCTCTCAGCAGCAGGTGATAACTTGCGTTTTCTTCCTGATCGTGGCAGTGACCAAACAGTGCCATGCACTTTATACTTACAAACAATTGTTTGCACTGTTGCTCTTGGGACCTGCAGCTGCTTTGAAATGGCTCCAAGTGACTTTCCTGACTTGTTCAAGTCAATGATTTGCTTTTTTAGATCCATGCTGCGCTCCTTTGACTTTCCCGTTGTAGCGTTTGTATCCCATGAGCCGTATTTAAATGGCCTCAGAGTTACCAGCTGTAGTCACTCATAATCACTCACAAGGAGTTAAGAGGCCATGCTATGAAGCTCATTTCATTGACACAACTTTCTAAGTCACCAAAATTGCTAATTCATGTTAGTTTGTATGTATGTAGATTTTTGTCCCAGCAGATTTGGTCACTTTTTCTGTTAACCCATAATAAAGTCATAAAAGAACCAAGCTTCATGAATGTTTTTTGTGACAAAGAAGTATCTGTTTAATCACTCTATCAGAGAAAAATCACAGTTGTACATTACATTTAGCTGACGCTTTTATCCAAAGCGACTTACATTACATTTGGTACCCATGGCTTTTCACCTTTTGCCCGGGGAGCAATTAGGGGTTAGGTGTCTTGCTCAGGGACACTTCGACTTGGGGCAGATGGGACTCGAACCACCAACCTTGTGGTTCCCGTATGCTATTATTACGCCGTTATTTTTAAAACAAGTATGGCTGGACCATATTAATATATTTTAGTTATAGTGTGAAATAACTAGCCTGGACATAAACATTTAATTATATCTATGGTGTGATCCAAAATGTGAAATTAATATCAATTTATTTTTTACACTATAGGAAATCTTAATTGAGGTCATTATTTTAATTATTGATCTTCTTTTGTTGCAGCGGATTTTATAACTCTTCGGAATATGGCTGTTACTTAGAACTTCTGTGAAGGCTTTACCAATTGTTTTTCTGTGATATGAATATTAGGAACTGCAATTATTGATCTGCTGGACTTTGAATATCATTTTTTCCGCATCGTTAAAGCTCCAATAGAGATTTGATGAGAGTTGGATTTGTAGATATTTTTTATAATGGTGTATCACAAACTAGTTTCATCAGAATAACTTTCTCATAAGTGTTTCGTCTTTTACCAGTTGGCTCACAAAAATTCTGCTGGAACACAGCGTAAGAGATGGGATATGGCAGTCTTTGTCATCAGGGAGGATGAGGACGTCCTCTCACCACCACTTAACATTGGATTTGATATTGATGGTGTGGAAGTCCTTAATGGTTTGCATTTGCTACGTCATTTGGGCTAATTCAAACTCTATTTAGGTGAGCTGTAACACACTTTTGATGCGAGATAAAAAATAATCATGGAGATGGAAACAAAGAAGATGACATAAAGAGTGTGCAGTCTTGAGTGCCAAGCTCTAAATGAAACCCATGAAAGACATTTGTATAAGGCATGTTTTTTGTTCTTTTCATAATGTTCAAATACGCTTCAGGTTTATGTATTTATTTTAGCTATTTATTCTGCACTTTAAAATGATAAATTATTAAAGTTTCAAGTTGGGAAAAAGCACCAACATTAGTATTGTATTTATCTACATTAAGTAAGATTTTTAAGTTAAATATATAATTAATGTGTAATTAAAATAGCAGTATGTGTTAACAGAGACATTTTACTTATTTTTTGTGAATGATATAATATTGGTCTCCTTCAACGGGTATAATAAGAATTATATTTAATCAAAATGTCAGGTTCAACCTAAATATAACTTGAGAAGAACAAAATAAATAAGGTGTGACAAATTTCAAGTAATTGCTTTGTAAGTTAGTTCATAGCAGGTGATGCCCTCACCTGAAGGTGATGGTGACACAGAGGCAGGTCAGCAGCAGGTACGACACCACACTGATGACAGAAAGCGTTGCCACCGAGACGAGAACCAGCAGCGACAATCCGAACGCCACCAGCGACTTCTTTGGTTCCTTCCAGTGGAAAAGCTGCAAAGCTGCAGAGCAAGGGTGAGAGAGTGAGTCAAAGAAAGTGAAAAAAGAGTTAGTCAGTGAGAGTGAGAAGTGGAGTCTCAGAGAGGGAGTCAGAGAGAACTAAAATAACCAAAGTTTGCTTTTCTTTGCCTTCCCCATGTCATAATAAAAGAACCCTTCAGATAAAGTAATCGTTCAGATAAAAGAACCCTTCAGATAAAGTAATCGTTCAGATAAAAGAACCCTTCAGATAAAGTAATCGTTCAGATAAAAGAACCCTTGAGATAAAATAACCCTTATGATAAAATAACCCCTTTGATAAAAGAACCCTTCTGGTAAAGGAACGTTTCTCAAAGTCACAAATGCCTGAAGACGACAAAAGGAAGCACTAAACATATTCCGTATATCAAAGTTGAATTAGAGCTGGTATTCGGTTTCTAATAGACATTAGTGTACCAGACACCCTAAACCCCCATAACCTATTCTATGTAGTTTGATAATCAATTTAGAGAAAGTCAATAACTTAATAATCATCCCTCAGGGTTGAAAAAAATAAAATAACCCTCTGAGACAAAATGACAAACAGCAGTGAACAGCTGTCAGCAGAACAGCTGTTCACTGCGCAAACCAGCTGATGTAGTTATTATAATTATAGTTAATATCTAATCTCACTGATCTTTGAGGAAAAGTGACACACAATATCAATCCAAGAAGATACATGTTAGTGTTTAAACAAGTACCTCCCTACAATGTGTACTCCAGTCCAGTAAGTGAGCAGCATGTGTGAATAATAGTGTTCAGCTGAGCAGATCAGCTGACTGAACAACAGAACAATAGAACTTTGTAACAGCGACTTAACAACTTACCATGATCATATGATCTGTTGACGACCCACAGCCAGTTACCAGCTTTTACAATTATGTCTGTTCTCACAGTTATTATTATTACTTTTGTGATCAATGTTTTAATTTTGTATTTATTGATTTAGAAGATAAAAAAGTAAACCATAAGTACATTAGAGTATACATATAGGCATATATTGTATTTTGTACAAACAGATGTGTATATGTACATATACAGACATATATACTCACATACATGCACATACATATATCTACATACATACTCACATATTCATGCCTCTAACCCTATACATCCTCAAAATAATATATGGAATGCATTACATAATTACAATTAGTTACATACATTTTTGTCCACAATCCAGGATGCGATCGTGTCCCCTTTGTCATTGTGGACCGTGGCTTCCATGTTTATGATAACTACATAAGTAGCTGACCACAGGGACTTTATGAGAATATGTGGGGATTCCAACGTGATGGCAGCATTTTGTTTGCAGCTGTGTGCACTTTTGTTGCCGTGATAGTTTTAGCAAGGATGGGTCATGTAAGAGCAGTACAGTCGGGCTACATGGGATTGCATAGCTAAAGGTTTTTTTCCAGAAAGGAACATACAAGTATCTAAAAAATCACAACATCTTTACATTACCAAAACATGTGTATAAAAGAGCCAACATGTCCTTCTGTGCAGAGGACATAATGGTACGGAACATGTTCAATTTCTAAGAGGATATAGAAAGGACTGACTACAGTGTAAACACTAGTTCCTTATTTTTTTTTTTTGTATCACTATCATTGGTAAAGTAATTCAATAGTATTTACTATACATTATTACTATAAGGAGCTGACAGCCAATCAGCTGTTCAATCTGTCATAGTGATCAATCATATCAGTGAAAGGTCATCACTGGATGATGTTGAATTATTGAGCCTTACCTGAATGTGTGAAGTCTCTGAAGGAGGAAGAAGAGGAGTTGTTGGATGAAGATGAAGCGTCGGAGTGACTGCTGCAGGTGGAGTCGGCCATTTTCTTCTTCTTCTTCTCCTTTGTGTGTGGAGGTGAAGGTTCTCTGAAGGTTTAAACCCCTAATATCACGCTGAGCAGCGGCTGAAAGACAGATTGATGATGTCATCACCAGGGGCAGGGCTTATAACTGGGGGAGTCTCCACAGGTCAGCTGTCAGATGTTGAAACTTTGAACATTTGGAGGAATGAAAACTGGAAAACTGAAAACTGAGCTTCCATGGAAATAATACAAGTTTGAATTAGTATGAAAATGAATGTTAAACTGTTAAAATTGTCCCCAAAGGAAAACTTTGACATATTCTATCTAATAAAAAAAGGTTTGCTTACATAGTCTGCTCATCTCCGGTTCTCTTCTCGTCTCCCTTTCCTTCCTTGTTACACCCCCCCCCCCCCCCCCCCCCCTCCAGCTAAATAAGTCAAGATGTTTTATTTAAACATGGACGGCACATTTATAATTTTTTCTTTCTTTGATACCTCAATTTTTGTTTTGACCAACTTCCTACCAATCACGCTGACCCGGGACCTCTGCTGACCTCACCAGAAAACACAGCACCATCTGGACTGGAGAACATTACATTACAGGTCATTTAGCTGACGCTTTTACCCAAAGCGACTTACATTGCATTTTGGGTTTTTAACCCATGGCTTTTTACATTTTTGCCTGGGGAGCAATTAGGGGTTAGGTGTCTTGCTCAGCAACACTTTCACATGGGACATGGGGCAGCCGGGACTCGAACCACCAACCTTGCGGTTTCCAGCGCACCCTCTGTACCCCTGCGCCACGACGACCAAAATTATTTGAATATTTTAGGACCAAAAGTTTATAATTTATATGACAAAAAATGGACACTTGACTTGTATCGTGTATCAATACAATATGGTGTTCGTTCTGTACTTTGGGGTAAACAAGAAAGACAGCGAAGCGGTTAGTGTAGTCCTTCCAGCTTAGTTCACAAACACGTTTATTCCCTTGTATTAAAGAATAGACATCAGCAATTAGATATAAACAACATTAGATCCACCAGAACCAACACAGTTCCTCTTTGGTTCTGGTCCAGTACCTGAAGGCTGCTGAAGCACCAACACCTCAGACCCAGCGTCCACATCAGTCCGTGGAGAACTATGTTACCCACAATCCTCTTTCTTCATCAGGTCTGATAATCAGACAAAAGTTCTACAGCTGGACGATACAATCAGTTTTTCAGAATAAGGGCACATGATTAGTTTGTTTTTCAGAATAAGGGCGCATGATCTTTATAGATTGATCAATCAGATGTTTCTTTTGTCTTAAAATCCATTGTTTTATTTGTTCTCATTCAATCAGCTGCACAGTCAGCTTATCAAGCCCCACCTCCTCAGCAAGCTGTTGAAACAGCTGTTTTGCTGCCTCAGGAGGTCCAAGTTGTCCAATCACAGTTCTGGGGGGGTGTCTAACAGGGGGGCGGGGGTCTGAGGTTCCCTCTTGTAGGTTTTGGGAGGAAGTTTGGGGACAGTGTGCCGGGGAGGGACGGGGGGGCCGCCAAGGGCGAGGTGCGGGAGGGTCGGGGAGGGAAGGGGCATCTTCCTGGAGCCAGGGGTGGGAACGGGGGTGACAGGGGTGAGAGGAGGGAGGGGGGGTGGGGAGGAGGAGGCAATGGGGACGGAGCTGATGGAGGGTGAGGAGGAAGCGGTGGAAGGGAAGAAGGCCTGCAGGTCACAACGAGGGCGGCCCTGAGGAGGGGGGAGAAGGTGTAGAGGAGAGCTGAGAGGCTCCCGAGGGGGCAAGGAGGGGGGGCTGTCAGGGGGAGACGATGATGAGAGAGACGATGAGTAACGAGGTGGGAGCAGCTTACAGGTGGGCTGACGAGGGGGGACAGCAGGGGGACTGTCCAATGTCAACATCATCTGAACAGAAAGGGGGGGAGGAACAAAGATAAGAGGGAGAAACTGTGTAACGAACTTCCACTTTGAAATCCAGTCTGAGATCTGACTCCTACTTGTACATATCAGATACCTTTAAGGGGGACGAGTCAGTTGGGGCCGAGTCTGGACGTCTGCGAGGAGGAACGGGAGGAGGAACAGGGACCTCCTCAGAACCACGACTGAAACTCACCATGGAGGAGACAGAGGAGGACCCTTAGATGAGAGAAACCATGTGATGTAATCAGACCTGTACATGTATTACACACGTCACATATAAGGCTCTCCGTAACACAAGAGCATCTTATTACTCATCATTAATAGAGACAAATAAAAACAACTCCAGGTTTCTCTTCAGCACTGTAGCCAGACTGACAGAGAGTCACAGCTCTGTCGAGCCGTGTATTCCTTTGGACCTCACTAGTAACGACTTCATGAACTTCTTCAATGATAAGATTCTGACTATCAAAGAGAAAATTGATGGTCTCCTGCCTTCAACCAGTGCCGACCTGTCCTCCGATGTAGGAACCTTGGATGCAGCAGTGGGCCCTGATGCCTGTTTGGATGCCTTCTCTTCCATCAACCTTGATCAACTGACTGACTTATTTTCAAAGTCTAAATCTTCTACTTGTCTCTTGGATCCGATTCCGACTAAACTGCTTAAGGAAGTTTTTCCTTTAGTTAGCACATCCTTATTAGATATTATGAATCTGTCTTTGTTGACAGGACATGTACCACAGTCCTTCAAGGTAGCTGTAATTAAACCTCTTCTTAAGAAACCTACTCTTGCTCCAGAGGTGTTGGCTAACTACAGACCTCTCTCTAATCTTCCTCTCTAAGATCCTTGAGAAATCCGTCGCAAATCAATTATGTGACTTTCTACAAAACAATGCTTTGTTCCAGGATTTCCAGTCAGGATTTCGAGCGCATCATAGTACAGAAACAGCACTGGTGAAAATTACGAATGATCTTCTACTTGCATTGGACAATGTTTCTCTGGATGGAATTGTTGTGGTATCCAGTAGGACTGTAAAGAATTTTGAGTTCTCTTGGACCAGGATATGTCCTTTAACTCTCATATAAAGAAGACTTCAAGGACCGTCTTTTTTCTACGTAATCTACGTAATAAATCCAAAATCAGGAACTTCCTGTCTCAAAGTGATGCAGAAAAATGTGTTTGTTACTTCTAGACTGGATTACTGTAATTCGTTGTTATCAGGCTGCTCTTGTAAATCTCTTAAGCCTCTCCAGTTGATTCAGAATGCTGCAGCACGTGTATTAACAAGA
The DNA here is from genome assembly GCF_964276395.1 of Gasterosteus aculeatus. Taxonomy (NCBI): domain Eukaryota; kingdom Metazoa; phylum Chordata; class Actinopteri; order Perciformes; family Gasterosteidae; genus Gasterosteus; species Gasterosteus aculeatus. The sequence goes on along the minus strand of NC_135696.1, from coordinate 23,070,095 downwards.
ACTAAGAAAAGGGATCATATCACTCCTGTGTTAGCTTCTCTGCACAAATAAATCACTTATATTTATGTGTATATACATTTATATGTGGTGTATTAGCTTCTCTACTATTACACACACAGTGTTACATAGATCACACAAACCGTTACACACATCACTCACATACACCGTTACACTCACACAGGTCTCACACACACGCCACACAAACACGCCGTTACACATGTCACACATCCACACCATTACACAGCGCGCACACTGTTACTATAGCATTGTTGTGAAGGTGTGGTGGACTTACTGGAGTGAACAGGGCTCCTGGGACCTTGTGGCGAGTCAAACACACTGCCAACGTCTGTGGAGCTGGAGGTTGTTGAGGCAGGGGGCGGAGTCAGAGGAGTGCGGGGGGAATTGGGAGCTGAGACAACACCCCCTTCCGCCTCGCTGTCAGGGATGCGGCTGTAACTGATCTTCCTAGGCTCGTTTTGCAGCGGTGTCGGGTGCCGCATGGTCCCGGGCCTTGCTGAGGTTGGACGGATTCCTGGAGACTTCAGAGGACAGGTGTACTTCTTCATCTGCAGCGCAGGGAGGGAATATTTAGACGTATTTATCATCACACTCACTGCTGTTATTATTATTAGTAATTTATCCATCATTAAGCTGCTAACTCATCTCAATATTAAAATCCTCTATGTTATATGCATTGAACGTATTCTACATATTTCATGTCATTGGGTTATAGATGTACACATGACATCCATAACCCAAATTCTCTCTACTGGGAGAGGATAACCTGTGTTGCCATGGCAATACTTACAAATCGAGGCAATGATCGGGCATTTCGGGGTTCTATCTCCAGGGATTTGTTGAATAGATGATCAGCGAAGTCTTTTTCGGACAGGTCCTCCATTGGGTTTAGGTTCTCAAAAAACCTCTGCTCCATGAAGAGAGAACACAGTCACACCTCTGACACCACACAAAATCATTGTGAAAAGGGAGTGACATCTTTGTCACACTGACCCTGATGTCGCTCTCCACTCTCAAACAGTACGGTTGGTTCTGGTACTGTTGGATTTCTCCTGTGATTTCAGCCACCTTTCTCCTCTTGCTGAAGTTGATCAGATCTTTGCCATGTCTGCGCAGGAAGTCGGGGTTACCCTCCTCAGTCTTCAGGATGTTGGTCAGGTAGATTCCTGACAAACGGAGAAAATGACTCATCATTTAACTTGTCATCTTTACAGTAGGGCTGTCAATAAAAAAACTAAAACAAATTAAAGCTGCGAGCAGCGTTGGACGAGTCCTCACTACTCCGCACGTCGGGGCACTGGCCAGACGGCTAGAAACGCAGCCAAGAACTTTTGCGGCCGTCGGCCAAAGTATCCAGGAGTCAGTTGTCGTTAACCATAAGAATCGACGGCAGGAATGCTGCTTTGCAAACTTCGTCTTTAACATCCAATTTCCTTCAAATTCTCCATCACGAAGCCACATGTGGTCAATTTCAGGTTGGAATTAAAAGGAAAAAATCAATAGTTACACAGTATTTTCACTTCGGGCCGAGAGTACACATCCCCAAGGTGTCACTCGTGATAACCAGGACATTCGGATGTACCAATTTAGAAATTAAAGCATCTCGAAATGCCACCTTTGTTTTTTGTCCCAACTCTGTTTTACTTCCAATGCAAAAAGCTTTGCGTCTAACTGACAGCAGCTAGCCGCCGTTTCGTTTCCGCAGTCAACTCAGTGGTCAACTTTACTTCCGTTTAGACCTCAAGTAAACAATGTTATAATATTTTGTCGCATTAATCTCGGCCACATTAATTGCATAGAAAAACGGTTTTATGTTGACACCCCTAGTTTAAAGGCTTTATAAAAAGACAGATGCAAGTGTGTCGGAGCATACCAAAGAAGGGGACACAGGGGGGGTTGATGGAGCGCAGTTTGGCTAAATACTTCTTGTAATGATCTTCACTCAGCTCATGAGCTTCCTCCAGGATTTTTCTCTGTCGACTGGGAATTTGCTGGAAACCAAAAACAAAGTTTATATAAGGATCACAACATTTGTAAACCAGCCACTGAACATTTGCACTGTTATTGCATATCCATTTCTTACTGTTCAAATTGCATAACTATTTCTTACTGTACATATCTATTTATTCACTTATTATACTTTACATATGCACATACTCTGCACTTTTTGCTATTTTGCACTTCTGGTTGGATGTTAAACTGCATTTTGTTGCCTCAGTACTTGTACCCTGTGCAATGACAATAAAGTTGAATCTAATCTAATCTAAACCTTTCAGAAGATTCAGTCTGAACCTGAGCATCAAGGAGTTAGGGTCTTTTCTTACCCCAAAGTGAGCGTTAGGGTGTGTCCTTACCTCAAACGTGTGGTCCAGCCTGTAGACCGGGGACGAGTTCATCGCACTGACCACCTCAAGAACCCCGTTAAAATTGTTGAGTTCCTGAAAGACTTGCAAGATCTCGATGATCCGAGAAACGACGGCGACTCGTTCCTCCAGGTTCTCGGTTTCTACCATACATCTGCATGTGAGATGGGCAAGGTAACAGAGTGGAGCTTGTGTGTTTACAGGTGAGTATTGTTGGTGCTCCCTCTGTATCGGGGGCTGAGGTCCCCTGATTAGGGTGTTTTGGGCTACTCGTACTTTTCAAACCAGAGCGTGAGGTTGGTTGTGTGTCGTATCATCCTCAGCAGGTTAGGGGAGTGAATCTCTTTGTCTTCTTTGGTCCACACGCTGCCGACTAACTCTGACGGCTGCACAGCCCTGCAGAAAGTCAAAGGTACCACAGGTGAGACCTGCTTTAAAGGATTTCTATACAAACCTGAATCGTAAAACATGTGTTTCCCCAACCCTTACCATTATATTGGGGGGGCAGGGCACCCCCGAGAAAGTATCAAAGTTCATTTTTATAATACTCCACTACTCCCTTCACCCCGCCACCTATATGACTATTAATATTGTTTTTTAATTCTAATGGTTTCCGGTTAGATGGACTACGATTACAGGCTCCCTTACCTGTAGAAGTCTGATTCCAGCAAGGTGAGCTGCCGGCCAATCTCGATGGGATGAAGAGTCATGAGGTCGAACTGCTCGGTGTTCCCTGGTTTACAGGTGTGCCACTCGATGGGAGGAGGAGAGCTCTGGAAGGTAATGCTGTGACTCTGCATGCTCACCTGAACCTGCTTCTTCCTCTGGATGATCTTAGTTATTGACTCCACCCATTTCCTCATTGCCTTACCTGCAACACATGATTTATTTCTATCAGTAAGCTCTACGCGGTTTTTCAATTCTCACAAGTAGGTACTTAGGACTAATGACTAAGAGGTGCTCTCACAGGTAGGTACTTCTAACTGATGGCTGACTGGTGTTCACAGGTACGTACCTCTGACTGAGGCGATGAACTCCTCCAGTCGTCTCAGCAAGTAAGCGTCTCTCTCAAAGTCGTAAAAGTGATGCTCCACCCAGTGACGACACACATTTAAGACTCTGCGGGAAGAAGTGGAGGAAGCATGAGGAACAACATAATGTGACATCACACTCATTATATCATCACTTTCATGCATCTCTGTGCCTCTTCTACCTGGGCTGTGTTTAGTCAATATTATTGCAGTGTTGTTAAGGTAAGGTCGAAGAACTAATTAAACTATGAACTATGAATAATACCATAATAATAAGTTCAGTCCTTTTCTTAAACAAAGGATGCTAAGTGAGTGAAAGAGCCATAAAAAGGCCAGTGCTTCCTATCTGGTCTCATTTAGCATAGAAATCTGAACATTAGGCATATAGGGATTGTGTTAAATAAAAAGATGTTCAAAAGGTGACACTATGTGAGCATCTAGGGTTCTTTTATTGTTAAAATCCTGTGAGGTGCATTTGTGATTTGTGATATTCATTAAATTAAACGTAGCCAAATCATTTTTACTAGTTCAAATCCACCTGTATCTGTTTAAGTCCTTCTGACTTCTCCTCATCTGCCCTTGATATAGAGGTCCAGGGGAAATTATGAGGAAGATGTGTTTTTGACTCCGCCCCCAGCGTTGGATTCCTGCTCTGGACTCCGCTTCCCGTGCAAAGCCTGTGAGCATCCAGGAAATATCAGTGTCTACCTGAGTTGGACTGGCTGGACAAACTCTTTACGGAACCGTTTGAGTTCGGCGCTCAGCGGCTGTTCTCCTCCGTCCATAGGATCCAAATCGCTGAGCCTCGGCTCTGGGATTTCAAACCTGAAACCACCACACATCTGAGATCAGATCTCAAACCTGAAACTTCCACACACCGGAGATCAGGGCTGGATTTTAAAAGTCAAAACGCGCATTTTAATCCTCGATGCGTTGTATATTATAAAAAGAGTAAGAGCTACCGGCCTTTTTTATTTTATATTGCAATACACTACAGAAGGTGCTGGAGCCACCAAGTTTTAGTTAACTAAAGTAACGTTAGCCTTGTTAACTTATCATAAGGTTTACACTTACATGTTGGAGAACAGAACCTCTCAGGGTGAATACTTGCTGACGCTGTTTCAGTTCTGGTAAATGCAGTGTAGTAAATCAGTGAATTATCCCAGTAGCCCGTCTTTTCGTTCGTTCTTAAACGTTAACCTCCTACACTTTTCAAACTAAATTTTTTTCACATCAACACAATTACGAGAGATCTACTCTAGCATAATAAAAACTATGATACTATAACCTACAATGTGATAATGAAAGCTCGGTGTGTTTTTCTCTTTCTCTTTTAGTACTAGCCGACCCCTCTCACCCCAGACAAAACCTGTTTGTGCCCCTTCCATCTGGCAGGAGGCTGAGGTCCATCAGGACTAAGACCTCCCGCCACACCAACAGTTTCTTCCCGTCGGCAGTCGGGCTCATCAACAGAGCCGGTCCCCCACTGACTGACTATAACATTCCACCGGTCACTCCCCCTCATACTGCACATGTCACTTTAACTGCAATTTTTCACTTTGTCGTCACTCGTCACTTTGTTACTTGTTGGCTAGTGCACTTTATGCTTAATATTTTTTAACTTTTTTAATATTTAAAATGTTTAACTCTAACTTGATTCTCTTGTTTTATACTAACCCATTGCTTTATTCTACTAACCCATTGCATTACCATTTCATTTTACTTTATTACTTGTGCACTTCTGTCTTGTTGTCTATTGTCACACTGTCTACTGTCACGCACCAACCGCCAAGACAAATCCCTTGTATGTTTGACATATTTTGGCAATAAATGTTTTCTGATTCCGGATTCTTAAGCAGCGTGCACCAGTTTGTCCTTCAGAGAGGCTTGTGTATCCTCAGATGAAGGAGTCTGAACTGAGAGCATCCTCAACATGCTCGTCACTTGCAGAGACTTTATTGCTATTTTCAGTTACTTTTAAAACTTTATTTGCACTTTCTCTTTACCTTTAAATGCATATTTGCACATTTTGTAATACCTTGTTACTCAAATACATTTGAAGTTCCAACTTCAACACTTTTGAGTCATCGTTTTAATTTGCTATTGTAGGAGACTAAAAGGACCAAATTCCCTTCAAGAGAAAGGGACGTAACCCTGGTCACACAGGGGTTAAAAGGGAGCAGAAAGTGAATGTGTGAGATATGTTATTGGATTGAAATAAACGGCCACACTTTGTAGCCAAAAGGAATACTTGCCTCTTTGTTTCCACTATGGTAAATGGTCGTTAGAATAGTCGACTAATCAAAAAAAGTCAATAGATTAATCGATTATGAAAATAATCGTTAGTTGCAGCCCTAGGTTTAGTGTAAGCGGCCGCCATCATCATCATCATCACCTCTGTGGAAGACGTCAGGGAATAGTGGTCAGTAATAGACACTAGGAGATCATTTTATACAAATCCAGCCAGATCTCAAACCTGAAACATCAAAGAAGGTCCCTCAAGTGGTGAAAGGGTTGTGATTGGCCCCTGGTGTGTAGAAAGTATTATGATTGGTCCCTGACGTGTAGAAAGTCTTTTGATTGGTGCGTGAATTGTGGAAGGTGTTGGGATTGGTTCCGTAAAGTGGAGAAAGTGTTGGGATTGGTCCCTGTGGAGTTGGCAGAGGCTCACCTCTCCATGAGTAGGTTGAGCAGGTCCTGAGGTTTACAGAAAGATCTGTAGGTGGTCAGAAATGTCCGGACAAAGTTTGGATCTGAAGGAGGAGACAAAAGAAAACAACAGAATAATCAGTTGAGTGCCAGTAGAGACATCTGGTTCATACAATGTTTGCCCTGGCTTTACACCTTCGGGATGCCGACTGACGGGCTGGTGGAGGAGTGGTGCAGACGAAATGGCCGTCGGGGAAGAGGTGGTGTGGTGCAGACAGACACCGACATTTTCATTTTCTGGTGCATGCCCTTTGTTCGCTAGTGGGAGTGTGTTTACCTGTGTGTGCGCATATGTCAGTGTGCCCATCGGAGCGGAACAAAGCCACGTGGAGAATTCTAAACGTAAAAAAAAAGAAATCTTGGGGGGCAGAAGTGCCGCTTGGGGGTTGTGTGCCTGCCTGCCTCCACCCATACAATGGTAGGGGAAACACTGCCATATCCTGTTGTTTCAACAATCTATTTACTTTACATCTGACATAATACAACAATCAAATTAATGAATGAGATGAGCAAATATTCTTCAAACAATATATATTCTCTATCTGCAGGTTTAACAGGTTGCATCCCCCCCCAAAAAATGTCATATTTACCTAGTAATCAAAGCCAGGTTATCATGAGCTGACGCCTCATTTCTCAAATTATGATTCATTAATGTGATCTTATGCTTAAACAACCGTTGAAGAACAGAAAAGGGTTTGTTTTTCTGTCAATCAATGTGAGACATCACGTCTCACCTGATGCTGTCTTTAAACACCTGTGGGACATTACGTCTCACCTGCGTACATGTGAAAGGTGAGCCTCTCAATCAGTTTCAGGACCGTGCCCGCTTTGACGATGGGAATCCCGGACTTGGACTGGACATTTTCCTCAAACACCACATTCTCCTCTGAGTCCGGCTTAGCAAAGCGGTACACCTCGGCTGCCGGTAACCTCATCTGCTCCTCCTTCTCCTCCTGCATCATGGCGGAGTCCAGCATGCGCTCTAGCGTGCTGCGGTATTGCAGCGAGATCAGCGCCGCCATCCAGCCGTTCTTTTCCTCTGCGGACTTGGCTGCAAACACTACGCTGTTCCCGTCCTTCAGGATGATTTCGAAGGCGTGCCGGTACTCGCCCTCCTTGTCGTCTTTGTCATTGATCTGGACTTTGCGCATGAAGAACTTTTCTTTCAGCCGGTACTCTGCGGTGGAGCCGGCGCCTGGCAGCCGAGGCGGCCCGTGGTTGGACTTGCAGCAGATCATCAAGCCATCAAAGAGGAAGATGTGGCGCTCGTGTTTGGCACCCACGCGGGTCAGCGTGCCCTCCATGATGAACTCGTTGCAGCACTGGCCGATATCCTTCCCCTCCCAGCCGTCAATGTTTTTCTGGATTTCATTCATCTTCTTGATGGCAAGGTGCTTTCCCTTCATCTGATGGCTGTAGAAACGACACGCTGACTCGCTGCGACCACAGAAGAAGAAAAAGTAGTCAGGGAGGATCTGACTTCAGGTCAGATCTCAGTAAAGAGAGAGATGGACCTGGTCTCACCTGGAACTCAACTTTGAGAAACAATTCAGGATGTTTAAAAGAGTCCTCAACCGAGTCCAGATGTTCTTCACCAGTGATAAATCAGGCCAGACTAAAAAGTTTTTTTTTTGTTGTGCTGGACCACTTTAGCTCCCTAACAGGGACCCATTAGGCTGAGGAAATGCTGCATTATGCATCATGTAACAGAATGATATAAGACATATGTTTCTTCTGGTACCTGTTCAGAAAATCTATATCTATCTATTATTGCACTCTTTTTATGTATTAAACGTGTATTATTGAATTTTGCGCATAATGCGATTAATCGCTGTTAATCACAGAACAATCATGTGATTAATCAAGTTAAATGTTTTGATCTTGGCCCAGCACTAATGTATATAAACACAGTACCATAAACACACAGCTTTATTATAGTACTGTCAGTGTACACTACACAGATCAAATCTTGATCCACAATACCATAGATACATCCCTGATTATTACATTCTTTAGACACACAGACCGAGCCGTAAGGACCGCTGTTATTGTATCACAATAAAAGCCTTCCACAAGATGCATTAATTGAGAAACAGTTGTTTCTTTCTATAAGAACTGAAGAAAAACAAGACCAACAGCGAAAAAGTGCTGTCTGTTAAATGTTAGGTTCAGAAGCTTGATAATCAGTTTAAGCTTAAACCCCTGAAGTATGTGAGCAGGGTTTCACAATACACTGCTCCACCAACACAGTCAGCCTGCACCCGCAGTGTCAGCCCACATCTACATCGTCAGCATATAGCTAGACCGTCAGCCACTATCTAAACCGTCAGCTTCCACATGCACCATCAGCCAACATTTGGACCATCATGACTTGCACTGATTGGAGTCAGCCAAGGTTGCTTTTGAATGAAATGTGTCCATTAGTAATCAAGGATCGTTAATGAGCAGTATCAAGTTTACCGTATGGTGTAGCACCATCAGTCCCCACCTGAACGGTGAGCCTACACCCTCAACGTCAGCCCCTATCTAAACCGTCAACTTACATGTATAGCGTAAGGCAACATCTATTCCATCAGCCTACACTGTCAGCCTCAATATGCAGTGCATAACATCTTACTATCTAAATATCCACCACATCAGGGAACCTTTATACCATCACCCTTGATATGTAACATCAATCAAAAGGCTACACCGTCAGCCTCTATATACACACTCAGCCAACAAGCTGCACCGTCCGCCTTCACCAATTCTGTCAGCCTCCACCTACACCGTCGAGCAACATCTACAGTCTGCATACATCTAAACCATGAGCATCCATCCCCAACGTCACCCTCCATCCAAACCATCTACACAATAAAGCTACATCTGCACAATCAGCCTATATCTACAGTGTAAGCCCTCACCTATACCCATTAGCCAACATTCAAACTGTCAGCAGGCATCTACGACAATAGCCTCCCCATATAAGAATATAAGAAATGGAAGTCACCTACGTCCTCATAGCCACCTGCCAATCATCCAACCATCTCCACCGTTTCTTCTTCTCCTCTTCTTTTTGTTATGTAGGAATAATAAAGTTGGAACTTTATAAAACCAAACAACAGTAGAAGTTTCCCACTGTGTTCTTTTCTCTCTAACACATAATGAACAACAAGCAGCAGACCAGCACCGCCCAGATCCTGACGAAACTTCCTTTAAAACACACACACACACACACACACACACACACACACACACACACACACACAGTCTATTTATGTCAGGGGAAACAGGGAGGATGGGAGGAGCCCACCAGAATGAGTCCACGTGTGTTTAGCTCTTATTCCTGAACACACTCATGTCACTGAACATTAGTTCATATTTGGTCCTTTGTTCTTAACATATTCAAAAATAATTTCCGTATCCATAAGAAGAGACGAACATATATCATTAACCGGAGAACCCCACAAAGAACAGCTACAACTCATAAAAGATAACTAGAATCCCACAAATAATCACTAGAACCCTATAAACAACCAGGACCACTAGAACCAATTCAAGACCACTAGACTCACAAAACCCCACAAAGGACCACCCTAACCTCATAATGGACGAGTATAACTTAAGCAAAGACCTCCACAACCTGAAAAAAGGAAATGGTAGGGAAGGAATGATAAAAACCTGATAAAGGACTATCCGAGCCTCGTAAAAGAACATTAGAACCTTACACCAATACATCCTAATCGACAATTAGAACCCCTTCAAGACCGGAATACCTCAAACAGAATATATGATCGACCATCAGAGTGTGACAAAGAACAACGAGAACACCTCAAGCGACCAAGAGAACCCATTGACAGACCACTACAACCTCATAAAGGACCAAAAGAAATAATTAAGAATAACTAGGACCTCGTGAAGGACCTTAAGACTTCCATCCTATATATGTATATAGTATATAGGTGTGTGCTTGTGTGTTCAGGTGTATACAGGTGTGTTCAGATGAGGGGTGTGCAGGTGACGTAGAGGTGTGTTCGAGTGAGGTACAGGTGTGTGCTAGTGTGTCAAGGTGTATACAGGTGTATGTCCAGGTACCTGAGCCTCCTCTTGGCTAGGCTCCTGGAGCAAGTCCTCTCCATGCTACTCTGCAGGTTCAGCAGAGCAGTGATGGCCTGTTTCAGACACTCTTTATCCTCCTCTTCTTCACTCTTCTCTTCCAGTTGCTAAAAGAAACAAAATAAACGCATGTGGACAAAAGAGTCAGTCACACCTGAGAGGTGACACTACACAGAAAAAGGTTGCAGGATTCCTCTGAAGACCAGGACATGATGTTAGGGGTATTGATCCGAACTGACTATAAAATCAGCTATTACAAAACAGATCTCATTCTTTCACCTGCTGGAGTAAAAAGAATAAGAAGACTCTGGACCACAGAGTTTGTCTAAAGCGAACCATGTCAGAAACAGACTGAACCGGAAGCACGATGGTCAAGCGAAAAGACCGGCACCACGTCCAACCCAGACCTCCGTGCAGGTCCGGGAGCAGCAGCATGTCAACAGTGAGCTCATCTGTTCTGTTCCTTCAGGGTCCCGGGTCAGAACCAGATCAGCAAAAAGCTTCGGCCCCTTTCTTTCCCCCTTCAGCCATGAAATAATCTGCTGAACATGACTAGAGGTATTTCAGAGATTTAACCTCAATTGGGCCAAAGCAGCTTACAGTTGCGCAGTTGAAAGTCCCAGACTAGGACTTGATCCACAGGGTACTTGGTGTGACTGGGAGCCTTCAGCTGACATCATCATATACCTAAAGTCTTTAAATCTTCTTTAAATTTGTGACTGTACGGTCTGTAAGGTGTTAGTTAAGGATATTTTAATGTGTGCAAGGTTAAAGGATGGAAGCCCTGCTCATCTACTGGCCTCCCAGGGAGCCTCCTTACCAGATGCCCAAACCACCTCAACTGGCTCCTTTCAACGCAAAGGAGCAGCGACTCTTCTCCGAGCTCCTCACGGATGGCTGAGCTTCTCACCCCAACACTAAGGGAGACACCAGCCACTCTCCTAAGGAAACCGATTACGACCGCTTGTACCCGTTACCGGCAAAAATGAGGTTACATTATACTAGCACATCGCCAACATTGTGCTAGTCTTAAGGTCCCATGCTAGCAAGATGCAAAGTCAGCAACAATCAGTGAAAATGACAAAAGGCCCATGTCTATATAGATAATGTTTTGTTTCCTATTCATTTGATTTATCTGTTTCATGCAAATAACCCCAATAAATTACCTAAATGTAAGAGGAAGGATTTAATGATATTAAATATATTTGTTAATTTGCTACAATATAAATATTAACATTAAATAGACAAATTTACAAATATGAATATATTTGTTACTATAATATTATCTTTATATGATTAAGTATTTAATTACATGAATATCATTTATTCAAGTATTTATATAAAGTCATATACTTAAATATGTTCACTTTTGGCATTTAAAACCCAACATTGTTGTGGTACAGATGTGGCAGAAGTTTGCCGCAGGTATGGCACCGCTGTTGTACAGGTGTGGTTCAGGAGTCAAACATGTGTGTTAAAGGTATGGTACAGGTATTGCACAGGTGAAGCCATCCTACCTTGAGGATCTCAAACAGGTGTAGACAGTGGTAAACAGGAGTGAGCAGCAGTCTGGGCAGAACGTACTGAACAGCTTCTTTAAAACCTTCACAGATGGACTGAAGACAGACAGGACTTATTGCATCATCATCACATCATCATCGGAGGTGAGCTGGAGCCTACAGGTGTCTTATGTCCAAGACCAGGAACAGGATTTACCTGGAGGTGGAAGGCTGCCCCTGGCTTGGACACTTGACTCAGGAAGTGTTCATGGAAACCGGAGCGCAAAATTTCCTGAGCGTACGTCTCATAGGGGTCAAAGGCCAGCTCCTATCAATCAATCATAAACAAGAGCTATTCAGTCATCACTCAAATTATAACATTGATCAACAGAGATGTGAATAGACATAAAACAGAATAAACCAACTAAAACATCTTGTTACTATACATATTTTTATTAAATATATTTATGTATGGGCGTCCCAACAAGCACCCTGCCCCCCCGAAAAAGAGTCTGATTTACATTTACAATTAACCACTGATCTCTGCACACGGGGGGACTTCCACCCTGGTACGTACTTCCTCCTAACCCTAACACAGAGACATACAATCACACACTCACATTCACACATCTACGGGCAATTTAAAGTCTCCAATTAACCTGATCCCCAGAGCATGTCTTTGGTCTGTGGGAGGAAGCCGGAGAACCCGGAGAGAACCCACGCAAACACGGGGAGAACATGCAAACTCCACACAGAAAGGCCACTGGGCGGAATCGAACCCAGGACCTTCTTGCTGTGAGGCAAAAGTGCTAACCACCACGCCACCGTGCCACCCTGTATATATACACATATATACATACGTATATACATACACATATATACATATATATACACACACACGTGTACATATGTATATACATACATATATACACATACGTATATATACATACCTACATATATATATATACACATACGTATATACATACCTACATATATATATATACACATACGTACATGCATAAATATATATATACACATACGTACATGCATACATACATACATACATGCATACATACATACGTACGTACATACATACATACATACATACATACATACATACATACATACATACATACATACATACATACATACATACATACATACATACATACATACATGTATATAGACACACATATATGTGTGTGTCTGTCTATATATGTATATGTGATATCCAACAGACCTCCGCCAGGTCCTCGAAGCAGCTCCCCACCAGAGGATGAGGACTTCCTTCATCGGTCATCTCCACCGTATCCTCAATGAGACCCAGTAGCTTCACCGTGACCTCATGGACATCAAGGATCCGACTAAAGATGCTGTCTACGTCCTGGGGGACACACACCGGATCAATCACAGCAAACGAAAGAGCACCCAGGGGATGTTCAAGTGAGTACCTACGTGCAGGGAGAAGAGCATGGGACTGGAAGTGAAGGGCTCCCTGAACACCTTGATCAGCAGGTTGAGGGTCCTCAGGAACTGACGACCATCAGACATGAAGCTTCTCACCAGCTCGTAGTAGCTCTGCTCCTCATTGGCTGAAGGCTCCTCGTCCATCAGAGGGAAGCCACTGATGTCCTCCTCGTCCTGGTGGAACATGTCCATGAGCACCTGAGAGACGGACAGATAGACAGGTGATGGAGGTAGACAAGCAGAAATACATGTAGACAGGTGAGGGAGGGAGACAGGTAGACAGAAAAATAGGACATTTATAAAGAAGCTCCCAACTACTGTCTCTAGAGAGCACCATTGACAGTCTGCCTGCCTGTCTGTCTGTCCCTCTCTCTGTCCGTCCGTCCCTCTCTCCATCTGTCCGTCCGTCACTCTATCTGTCTATCCGTACTGCCCTCTCTCTCTCTCTCTCTCTCTCTCTGTCCGTGCATCCCTCACTCGCTCTGTCTGGCCATCTGTCCATCGCTTCTGTCTGTCTGTCCACCCGACGGTCTGTCCGTACCTTGTCAGCACACATGGCCACAGTGATGTCCTGCTGGGAGATCTCATAGTGTCGGATGTTCCTGACGTAGTTCCCTGCCAGCTTCAGGATGTCAGCAGAGATGTACTCCAAGACCGCCACCATATAGACCGACACCTGGTGGTCTATCTTGTACCCCAGCACCTCCTGAAGACATAAGGCATCGTGGGAAAACCAAGATATGTGTGGAGGATGGCTCATGATGTAGAATCAGAATCGGATTCTGATCTGATTAAGAAATCTGTAGACATCGTCGATCTGTGATAATATTCAGTGTGGAAAAGTTTGAATTTTTATGACTCTGAATGAGGCATCAAAGTGGACCATGCCAGACAGCAGTCGACTCCGGGGCGGACCCGCCCTCAGTCAGACTCTGTTTTGGCTGCGCGCTGCGGTGCTCAGCACCACCTGCTCCACCACCTCGCACCTCGTGCTGCTTGGACTATTTCCACACAGGACATTGGAAAAAAGAACACCAGGATGCAGTGTGCTACCACTCCTTCCTCCCTAGGTAATTTAGGATATCAAAAACTATTAATCCACTTGCTTGTTATGTAATCAATAAAGAAATGCATATTGTGAAACACTAGTGTACAGTTGAATTTCTGAAGGATTTATGTAATCAATAAAGAAATGAAAACGATGTAATGGCAATGTATAACTGTAATTGTAAGACAAATCAATTGAGTAACAATGCTTAAATATAATTGTATTAAATGTAACGTGATCAGCTAATGCATGCATGAAATACGTAAAAATACCGAGAGGCATTAAAAGCCCAAGTTACATTGAACACAACATTCAGTGTGATACCACATTGCACCACTTCAAATAACTACTCACCATTGAACGCACCAGAAGACGTCATGTGCTCAGAGGCGTGGACACTGCCTACCGCAACAAACTTTAACGCAATCATCATAGAAGGACTCTCTAAACCAATAGGATAGTTAGCACACCTTTTTCGATTTCTATATATTTAGGTGCATGTCCCTTCGTTCGGGATGCGTGGGTGAAACTGGTAGACAGTTAACTACTTGTAGTCAAAGGAGTCTCTGTCGCCTGTGGATTGGGGAAGCCTGGGAATCCTCGATTGAGGTGTTTTTACCTTTTTATTAAATTCTTTTTATTAAACTTTTTTGATCCGCGATATCCTTTGTTCGTCCGGGGTTTCTTCATTTTGAACACAACAGTAACACTTTTAAAAATTGTGTTCAGTTCCTGTTGGAGCCATATTTCCTGTTTTGTTACAAATCATTTATTTGTTTTGTTGGTAGGAATTATGTGTATTCACTTAATGTATTTTAAGTTCATATTTGAAATATCTTTCTTTATGATTTATTAGATAAGAGAGAGAGGGGCTGGGGCCGAGTCACGGGGCTTCCTTTTGTATTTGACGGGACATCATCACAGTCTTTAGAGCTTACGTTGTCCACAATGTTAATCATGTTCAAATTAAACAACCAAATGTAAATATACGGCATAAATGAGAACACAAATTCTTTATGAGTTTTCTATGTTTTCTATGGGAGCGATAACGTGTGAGTCAGGAAGCGGAGTCCCGGGCACCGAAACAAGGAAGTGCAAAAGCAGGCCACCGCAGTTCCCTAAAAATGTAGTTCCAGAATTTGTCTTCTTTGGAGATTGTTGACAATGTGTTCACTGTTCCAATTGTATTTAACAGTTATTAAAGTATTTCAAATGTTTTTTTGTTGTTGAATATGTTTGCATTTGTCCAATTTTATGTTTTATTTGTAGTTCTCAATAATGTGATTACTGTTAAGTGTGTTTGACACAGCTTCAACTTTAATAAAAGTATATTATTGAAATGATCTCTTTTTATGTTAGCAATTCTAAGGGGTTTTATTCTGAAATGTAACACTTTAAAATAATGATGTTATAAGAGTCATACTGTAAATATACATTCTACAGTACTGTATTACTGTTTACCGTAATTAGCATCATGGTAGGAACAGTAAAATAACGGTAATGCTGTTTCTATACAACACTGTACTTTTTTTTACAGTATTATACGGTTGTTGTAATTTACAGTAGGTATGCTGTAGAATTACAGTAGAATACAGGAAATGTGTCTGCCAGTAGATCATTGTAAATTAACAGGGACATTTGTTACAGTGTATATCCATGTGTTTTAATGGCGAGAGAAACCACTCTGGGATGAAGTATTTGGTTCAATGGGGGGACTCGGGCTCGGGTCATGAGACCAACTGCTGACGGGCAAAAATGGTTTCTGTGATCCACAAACTTAAGGAGCTTGATGGAGGGGCAGCTGTTAGTGTACAGAGAGAAGAGCTGATGGGAAAGAATGCAGTCGGTGCTGATGGTTCAAGAGGCTGAGACATGTTTTCCCAACCTCTCGTGCTTCTTCCTGCCGGACAGAAAGTCTGTGATCCACTTGCAGGTGGAGTCGGGCACGTGCAGCTGGCCGAGTTCGTCCAGCAGCAGAGACGGGATGATGGTGTCAAAAGCAGAGCTGAAGTCCACAAACAGGATCCTGGCGAATAGTTCCTCAGGAGTGCAGTCCGGGGTTGGTAAAGGTTTTCAGGTGGGACAGGACAAGGTGTTCAAAAAACGTCACAACTACAGAGGTCAGGGCGACAAGCCTGTAATCATTAAGTCCGGTGAGCCCTGTTTTTTGGGGGACGGAGATGATGGAGGAGGCGTTGAAGCAGGCTGGTACATGGCAGGTCTCCAGTGAGGTGTTGAAGATGTTGGTAAACACAATGCTTCAGGATGAGGTGGAGGCAGAGTCTGAGCCGGTTGCTTTGTGGGGGTTCTGTGATTTAAATATCCTATTGAAGTCCCTCTTCGGAATAGAGAGAGGCGTCAATGTGATGAGGATGAGGAGGTTGTTGGGGGGTCCCTATTGTGCTGGGAGGGAGAGACTGGGGGTATGAAGGGGGGGGGATGAATTCAGGACTGCTCCTTTGTCTGTCAAAGCAGAAGTAGAAATCGCTTAGCTCGTTAGCCAGGCGGAGGACGTGCATGAAGTGGGGGGGCTCTGGGCATGTAGTTGGGAATGATTCTGAGGCCCCTCCAGACTGATGTAAAATCGTTAGCAGAGAACTGCTGTTGGAGCCTCTCTGAGTACAGCCATGTACTGGCATCTCTGACGGCCTTGCCAAACCTGTATTTTAACTCTTTAAACAAGTCCCTTTCCCCACTTGTAAACGCCTGATCCTTTTGTACCCATAGCCGTCTGAGTTCAGCTGTAAACCAGGGTTTGTCATCGTTGTAACTCACCCTGGTAGGACACAGCTGTCTTCACAGAAGCGGATGTAAGCCGTCACAGCCTGTACATACTCATCCACTACTGGAAGCAGTCCTGAAAACATCCCAGTCCGTACAGTCCAGACACGCCTGGAGTTCCTCCTTAGCCTTACTGGTCCACTGCCTTCATTTCCGGACAACAGTCATACAGACACTTTCTGCCTGTATGCAGGAATCAGATGGATTAAAGCGTGGTCAGTGTCCCAGTGCAGCATGAGGGACAGCGTGATAGGTCCTGCTTATAGTGGAGTAGCAGTGGTCCAGAGTGTTCTCCTCTCTGTTGGAGTATTTAACTAATTGTTTGTATTTGGGGAGTTCATATGTTAAAGTCTCCAATGACCATAACTAAGCAGTCCGGGTTGGTCCGCTGCACACACAGTATCTGGTCGGCGAGCCTCCGTTGTGCGTCCTGCACATTGGCATGTGGAGGAATGTAAACACAGACCAGGACAGGTGGAGACAGTCTTACCTTCAGCAGTGGGTGAATCTTATCCACAGGCAGAGCCAGAGGATTCCTCCTCTTCCTCTTCTCAATGGCAGCTTGAGCATCAGCTATCGCCCACTTATCTATGGGGTGAGGGAAGCTTCTCTGGACCCGCTCCTGGTGGGAGGGGGCGGGGAGACAGGCATTAAGAATCTAGACTCTCGTCATAACACCAAACATCTGTGGTCCAAACATCTGGTGTTATCATCTGGACCTTAAACCCATCCCTGTGTGAGAAGTACTGTGTCTGCTGTCTGGGTTTAACTTATTATTACTTTTAGCAAATAATCACATGGTCATAAACACATATGTGCATGAGTGTATTACCTCCACATCCTGCACAGTTCTGGGTTGAGCCTGACACAGCATGCTGAGCAGCAGGAGGATCAGCTCCTCAATGTACTGAAGCGCCTCCTGCTGGGAGACCAGGTTAGGATGCACCTGATTGAGAACCTGCAACACACACAGTCACAAAGCGTTTTGGCATACACAGATGAGACCAGTGGATATCGGGGACCTAATTTATCTTAGTCTGCAGGTATGGGGCTGCCACCAGGTGTAGCAAAGCAGGTGTTACAGACTCACCTGTAGAACCGGGTTGTATGCAGAAGAGACTGAATGTTAGACTCACATTCATCAGTTGACACAAACACAATCACCCAGTTTCTCTGTTTCATGCTGCTGCTTCACAATAAAAGTCTTTCTGCACTTATCTTAATGTGGCGGTGTGTCTCCCTGAACAACTTATTTGGTAAGGGACAGTAAAAGAGATGATCACCTGTCACATAACACAGTTTATACGGTTTACCAGACAACCCGACCTGTGTGCGTGCCTGTGATTGTGAGTGTATTTCTACACACCAACCTGAATGTGTCTGTTTGGCCGAAAACAACAAACTGACTTCAACGAGCTAGTCACAGTGATTAAGGTAACAGGTCACAAACTCGTCATGCCTCACCGAAGTACTTAGTCATCATGAATAAATTAATCATCTATATATATATATATATGTGTGTACACACACCCATATGTGTGTGTGTGTGTGTACCTTCTCCAGAGAAGACACCAACAGGCCTCTCCACTTCGGTCCGTTCTCCTCGTTGAAGAAGTCGTACTGCAGCGGTGCCGCCTGCATTTCTGCTGCTCGGTTCACCCGTTTACATGGACGTTACCGGGATGAACCTGAGTCCGGGAGGGGGGCAGGAGGAGAGGGTGAAGCCGTGAGAACATCCAGCGGGGACAGGCCGTTCCTCCAGAACAGCTGTTGTCTCTGAGACCATCGTCTGCCACTCCAGATGTTACGGCTAACGGTTAGCTCCGTGGCTAGTAGCTAGCTATTAGCACACTGAGCAGTCACCACTCCATTCGAACGCTTACTGCGACGGGCACTTTATGCTGCTGTTAGCATGTAGCCTGTGTAGCTATCGGTCCACGAGCAGTAGGTTAGTGAGCCGACAGGTGAGCAGCTGTTGGTCCAGGTGAGTGTCCAGGGATTGCGGATACACAGTGTGGGTTCTTTGGGTTATTCAGAGGGCTGCTCAACGTTCTCCGCTCCTTTACTAACATGTTATCCCGTCCGGCGGAATGCTCCGTTACATTAAACCGCTCCTCCAGTTCTCTCACCGGGACTCACACCGGAGCCTGACAGGCGGACAGTCACCGAGCTGACGGCCGGTGCCCGTGAATGCTTGTTGGTTGTTGTGACCGGTGCACTGTAGGGCAGACTGTTGCGCGCATGCGCAGTGGACATGTTATGACGTACATCGTTTGTGCTTCATCGAGGTCGGCGCGTGGCAGCGATAAGGCAACATACTAACACATGTACACGTATACATCTACAGACATGGACAAGAATACACAGGGAGACACATACACACATGCAAATACACATCGATAGAGACATTACCATGATTATGTCTCTCCACGAGTTAACTAACTATACACATAACACCATCATACGGTAAAACATCACGTCATCATACACGAGGCATCATGTCAACATGACGTCATCATACAGGAAACATAATATAAACATGATCTCATCGTGCGTGACACATGGTGTAAACACGAAGGTGGATATCTGAGTTTTCAGGATAAGATGATTACATTACAATAGTTAGAGTAACGTTTTACAGGGAGAGAGTTCTTCCAGATCACAACGATCCGTTTCAACATCACGATGACGTCCTGTATGAGTGCTATGGATGAATGACGGGCGACGGTCACTCATGGAGGAACTTGGGAGCACCTAAACCCCTAATTACTAAACCATGGGTTAAGAATGCAATGTAAGTCGCTTTGGATAAAAGCGCCAGCTAAATGACCTGTAATGTGATGTAATGAATGCTGTTGACAAGACATTCTGGAGCCATACATGGTGTTCACCACACGCCACTGCCGAGCATTCACTGTCTCACAGGCCGTCTCACAGACTGTCCATGTTTGTACAGTGTCGGCGATGCAGGGAAAGCCGCTGCATGCCGTGAAAGACAGAAGAGGATCCCTCTATCAGGATGGACAGCCTGCAATGGGTGGCATGTAGACAGAATGAACAATGTAAAATATGTACAATACATTCAATTCATACCACAGAAATTATTCAAATATACTTCAATTCATTTTATTTTGTATAGCCCAAAATCACAAATTAGCCTCAGAGGGCTTTACAGTCTGTACACATGCGACATCCTCTGTCCTGAAACCCTCATGTCGGCACAGGAAAAACTCCCCAACAAATGAAAAAAAAAGGAAAAAAGGGAAGAAACCTTAGTGAGAATGTCAGCAGGCGGGATAATTGTGAGTAGCAAGCCAGGCACACGACAGCACCACTGCAGGGGGAACCACCATCAGATAGAACCACCATCCATCTACTTGAACTCCTCATATGCGTTCATCTCATCATCTCCTGCTCGTCTTCCTTTGACTTTATTTACCGTTGTACTGTTAGAAAATCCTGGTTTCGGCGATCCATGCTTCCCCCTTTTGGAGTGTGATGCACACGACCGATTATCCTGATGACGGAGGTCTGCTTTAAAATACTGAGACTGTTTAAGAGCGGATCAGCCTTAAACATGATGTAAACACGACATCATAATATTACATTACATGTCAATTAGCTGACGCTTTTATCCAAAGCGATTTACAATAAGTGCATTCAACCATAAGGAAACAAACTCAGAAGAACAAGAAACAAGAAAGTGCATAAAATTTATAAAATAAGCCATAAATAAGAGCCATTATAAGTCCAATGTAAGTGCTACAGTTAGTTAGTGTGTTAGTGGAGGTAGAGTCTGAAGAGGTGTGTCTTTAGTCTGAAGATGTGAAGGCTCTCTGTGGTCCTGATGTCTTCAGAGACCTCCTTCCACCATTTAGGAGCAGGACAGCAAAGAGTGGAGATCTAGTGGAGTGTTTTGCTCTCAGTGAGGAGGAACAAGCAGTTTATCACATGCAGAGCGTAGAGGTCAGAGGTCGGGATGTCGGGTTGGACCATGAGCCTGAATCAGTACCTGCGCTGCCTTCTGAGTGAGAAGAGGACGTGTTCTCCTGATGTTGTAGAGCTTGTATCTACAGGACCGTGTTGTCGCAGTGATGTTGGGAGTCATATATATATTCACAAATCAAACAATCAGGTTTTTTTAGACACATGACATAGTTTTACTGTGAAAGGTAACAGGAGGTAAATACAACTAATAACAGCACACTGTTTGTTAAAATAGTTTCACAATAAGTTCTGAGAAAATAAAATCAGAAAAGATTAAACCACAGAAGTAATTTACACTCAGACACGATGAAGAACAAAAACACAATATTTAATATTTAATCCTCAAATAACAACCACTTTCCAGTTTCTCCTTTACAAAAATATTCACTTTCTTTCTTTCCTCACTTGAAACTGAAACCTCAAAGAACATATATTGTAGAGCCGGATCGTACCAGGACCAGGCAGACCTCGACCTGAACAACAACCAACGGGAGTTTATTTAAGTGTTGAACGGACTCTTGGGTATCTGTTCAAGCCAGAGCCAATCAGAGATTGATATGACATAAGATCACATGAATGTATGAGCCAATGGGGTGTCAGTTAGTTGGAAAGACCTTCTAATTGGACTTGATAGGTGGGACTTAATGACAAATAAAACTTGCACTGATTGGTCACTGATGTAAAAAATGAAACAGAGTGGGGTAGGAGATAAAGGAGAAGTGGATGATGGGAACGTGTCTACAGGTTCCGTTTGAGGAACCAGATCTCGTTCCTGCGTCTGGGGACGCCAGGGTTCTCGTACGAGGCGACCATGTACCAGTCTCTGCAGATGTTGTCGGTGACACCCAGTATCCCCCACAGCAGGCGGATCTCACCGGCCACGGTCTCCTCTGTTGTCATCCCGAAGAACGTCCTGACAGACAATCAGAGACCAGAACATCAGCAACAGTTAAATCAGAGACGACTTGAACTCACCACAAACAAATTAGAATATGATTCTTCATTCAGGGACAGTCTGTGAATTCAAAGCTGCATTTTGAGCGAATAATAAAGATGTCAATACAGCGATCAATATGATCCTTTATTTTTTTAGTGTTTCAATGAAGCACCATGATGATAATGATGACCTCACCTGGCAATGACTCTGATTGGCTCTCTGTACACAATGGTGATGTCAGTGTCCAAGGGTTGGGGGGGATTGGTCTGAAACTCTGCGGGCAGGAAGTAGGCCGTCTGGACGTCTTTCTTCAGCGCATTTCCATCCTCCATCATGTGGATGTTTGTGACCACCGGCACCGTAATGCCCAGATATCTGCCTGTAGACAATCAATGCAGAGACTTTATCATTACTTATCAATACTGACACGTGAACTAAAACACTGGCATGGTGCACTACTGTGTGTATACTATGGCTGCAAGAACCAATCGATCAAATCAATAAAAATCAATTAATGAAAGTGTTGGCAACAAATTTGTTGTGTTGCGTAAATTATTAGGCCACCCAATCGTCACGGGGATGAGCGTGGAGCCAAAAAGAAGAGCCAAGCCGAAGTAAAGGAAAGAGCAGCGACAGTTGTTGGGAATCACATGGAGGAGGCAGAGAAGAACAGTTGTGTAGAGTATGGTAATCTGTTTGCTAGTGCACTTTTATTTTTTACTTTTTATTGTTAATTTGATTTCCTTATTCCCTTATTTTTAAATTTGTAAATTGAACATACCATTTTTCTTTTCTTGCCATGTAATTTGTTTTGTTGTCCATTGTCTCATTGTCTTACTGTCCGATGTTATGCACCAACCGCCATGTCAAATTCCTCGTATGTTTAACATATTTTGGCACTAAATGTTCCTGATAAACAAAGTGTATCGATTGCAAAATATTCAAAATCAACATGAGCACCATGGTGATGATTCAGAGTCCTTGATGAACAGCAGTCTAAGTCCCTACTGTAAATATTAATACGCATAATGCGTTTCTTCCACGGAGTATTTGTCCTTTCTCGACTCACAGGTTTTCATGGATCATGGTTCTATCTGTACCCTGTTCCTGTCTCCTGCCGTGGCCCTGCTGCGGTTATAATCAATCATTATTTTAAATATTAATCATATTACTGTCATCATAAACCAACATGATCCTCTCCTAAAGTCTCTGTGCTGTCCCTCCCCACAGGCTTCTGTGGATGGTGGTTCTATCTGATGGAGGTTCTATGTGATCTGATGGTGGGTGTCCCTGCAGTGGTCCTGCCGTACATCTGCTTACTACTCACAACATTTTAATAATTTCTGTTATAGGAATTGAATGTATTATACATCTTTTACATTGTTCATTTTGTTATTGTCCATCGTAGTCTGTCCATCAGGAGACGGATCCTCCTCTGACGTTCTCACTGAGCTTTCTTCCCTTTTTTCCCCATGAAGGGTTTTTCCTGTGCCGATGTGAAGGTTTTGGAACAGAGGATGTCGCATGTGTACTGACTGTAAAGCCCTCTCATAATTTGCGATAAAATAAATGTAATTGTTTATTGTTCATTGTTGAAAGGATCCCCATTAGCTGTCACCAAAGTGGGACGAGCTAATCTTCCTGGGGTCCAACAAAAAGAAAAATCACTTAACAATGATAAACTAAAAGCAGTAAAACATTGTATCATTATAAACATCATCAGAAATATTTCAGAATAAGTTATTACAGTATTACATTCATTATTTCATTCATAATTCATTCGTTCATTATTTCATTCATAATAATGACCTCAACGCCTTACACCCGCTTCGAGTCTTCATGTCTATTTTATATCTATTTTCATTTAATGTATGTCTGTGTCTTCTTGTCTTAATGTTTTTATACATTATTTTGGGACTGTTGTTATGATGAGTCGCCAACTTAATTTTGTTGTATATTTTTACAATGACAACATTGTTATGGTGTGTTCTGCTCTGAACAAAGGGAGTGAGAGTGAGTGAGTTAGTGTGTACAGTATCTGTGTGTGTGTCGGAGTGTGAGAGTTTGTGCACGTGCATCTGAGTGTGAGAGTGTAGTGTAGTACACGTGCGTGCATTAATGGACATTTGCGCTCACTTGCACCAGCGGGTAGAGAGCGCACATTATGGCCAAACTATGTACACATGTATGTATGTAATGTCGTCATGGCGCAGGGGTCGAGAGGGTAACCGCAAGGTTGGTGGTTCGAGCCCCGGCTGCCCCATGTCGCTCCCTGAGCAAGACACCTAACCCCCTAACCTAACCTAACCTAATCCCTCCCAAAGTCGCTTTGGATAAAAGCGTCTGCTAAATGACCTGTAATGTTCTTACAGGTCATTTACAGTCATACAGATGCATATGATCTTTAATGGCACGTTATGAAGGTCTTAGGAAAGACTGGTGGGCGGGGTTAGTGGGAGTGGATGGGCGGGGTTAGTGGGAGTGGGGTGAGTCTGACCTGCAGAGTTTTCTTTACAGATGAAGCGCATCAGTTTCATGAAGCTCACAGAGATGCTCTGTTCATACAGATCTTCTCCTTTCGTCACACAGGCCCAGTGACCAGCTGGATACAGACGTTCTTCATACAAAACCTCCCCCATCTGTGGAGGAAAGATGACAGGTTCGATTGGGTTAACCAGGCTAACCAAGGCCCTATTCCTCGTACGTGGTTCAACTAAGTCGATCAAATGTCCAATTAACCAGCTCAAACTAATGAGATGATTGATGTCAGGACCCTGCGCATCTCTTAGCATATTATTTCGACTTTATATCATGATTTCGATTTTCCAACCCCTTATTTCTTTAGTGCGGAAAGGGGCTTCTATAGTTCTGTGAATGCATAACTCCGGCCAATCCAAAGACGAGGTTTGGAACCAATTAGATACCAGTGACTGGGTCCAACAGCGAGCGGGCAAAAAACACCTTCGAGCACGCGCAGATTCAGGTTTTGCGAGCGCGCAAGTAGCTTGCGCGTGAAGGACTTGAGGGTTGCGAATGTTTGATCTCTGCACGTGTGCAAGTCCTGTATGGACCTGATTTGCGCTCTCGTATTTTGACATTGATTGGCCTTCATAATCTCGGATTAGCGGATCAGCCTTTGAGGAACCGTCTCATTAATTTGAATCAGCTGTCATCAGGATATTCGCGCGTGCGCGTCCTACATTAGCAGGCGCAAGAGTCGATCAAATATAAAATTAATTCAAATAATCAAGGCAAAAACTGACACTGACACCACCCCCCTGCGAGGGCTACAAGCCCGACAAAGGAACGCAGATCCTATTGTGAGTGGTGGTCAAATGTATAGGCTCATTTTAGGTGCCTCACCACTCTAATCAGATTATATCTCTTCATGGAATGAATCAGCAGCCAATGAGAATAATGATCTCAACAATTTCAAAATAAGTGTCTAATTGATACAGTACATATATCCTCATAACTATTCATTTGTATCAGTTCATGTGTAGATGAGCATATAGAACTATGAGTTTTATTATGTGTGTGTGTGTGTGTGTGTGAATCTGTGTATGGGTGGATCAGTATTTATTACTCATAATCAGAAATTGAATCAATTGAAGCAGTACATGAACAGTGTGTGAGACAGTCTGCGGGACCGTCGATGCTCGGCTGTAATGTCTGGTGTTCACGTTACGGCTCCAGAAGGTAGGGTAAGGCTCGTACAGGACATAACAGATCTTTCTGATCTCTGAGAATTCTCTCTCAATAAAACTTTATTCTAACTTCATCAATGAGGAAGAGAGCGGCCATTTTTTTCCGGGGGAGTGATGAACTAATCCAGCAGCTCAAATGAATCTGCACCAGAGCAGGTTCAGGTTTTTGGATGTGTTGCTATGGTGATTTAGCCAAACTAGCTTCGAGGAACCAAAAAGCCTGATCTACGTCTTCTTATCCTGAAAATTATCCGGCTAACTCAGTTACCAATTGGACCAATCAGGCGCTGTCTACTTTCATCTAGAGGTACAGGTGACTATAATGAAGTAATGAACATTAACTCAGGAGTAAAGCTTAGTTACAAAGTGGTATCGCTCATTCCTCACCAACCGCACCCAGCAGGTCACGGTGAACGGGACCTTTTCTGAACCCTTGGCCATCATTACATCACACGTCATTTATCTGACGCTTTCTTTCAAAGCGACTTACAATAAGTGCATTTAACCGTAAGGATACACAGGAGAACAAGAAACAAGAAAGTGCAATTTCATCAAATAAGCCAAGTTACAACTAGATAGATAGATAGTTATAGAGCCATTATAAGTACAACTAAAGTGCTACAATTTGTTAATCTTTTTAGTCAAGGTAAAGTCTGAAGCCTGAACTGCTAAAGTTAATGAGTGACATATAATTTCAGAGTCTTAAAATACAATACATTTTACCATCATTGTAGCGCAAGTTAAGTAGATGTATACACCACTAAATACAGCTAAAAAATAAATAATAAGTGCTATGAGATGAATTTACAATGGCATTTGTAAATACATTTATTAGAGGTTTCTTAGTTAGCCGCACTGGTTTAATGGCAGGCTGCAGCGTGTCATCCGCTCTGCAGAGAGGGTGATCGGCTGCAATCTGCCGTCCGCGTTCGCTTCCAGGTCTCTGAAGCAGCTAAAAGATGGTAGCCGACCCCTCTCACCTCGGACAAAACCTGTTTGTGCCCCTTTCATCTGGCAGGAGGCTGAGGTCCATCAGGACTAAGACCTCCCGCCACACCAACAGTTTCTTCCCGTCGGCAGTCGGGCTCCTCAACAGAGCCGGTCCCCCACTGACTGACTATAACACTCCACCGGTCACTCCCCTTCATACTGCACATGTCACTTTCACATGTCACTTTTTGTTCGCTGCTGCACTTTATCTTGAATTTTGAAATATTTTTAACTTTAACTCCTTTATTTTTAAACTAACCCAAAGCATTATATTTTATTTTATTCCTTGTCTGCTGTTACGCACCAACCGCCAAGTCCTTGTATGTCTGACATATTATGGCAGTGAATGTTTCCTGATATATATATAAAAATAACATTATATATTTATATATATTGATTAATATACTAAATTTTTGAATAAGATGTCCTTATTATGTTGAACTGTTGGAAGTTTGAAAGCGGTATCCCGGGTAGCCCTGATCTCTGGTGGTTGGAGGTTCTTTACCTTCTCGTGGCAGGAGACTGGTGTGAAGGGCAACGTCTCCCTCTGCTGGTTGTTATGGGTCATTTCCTGTATGGGTCCAGTCATCTCTGTAACAAAACACAGGAAGGTGTGTTGATAGTACAAACAGGAGAGTCAGCGGACAAACTTTTCATTGATGACAATACAATCTAAAAGTTCAGAAAAAAAAGCAGTCGGCGCCATTCCCTCACCTGGAGCCACAGACACATGGTGGGTACTGGCCACCGCCCGCCAGTGTGTCAGCAGGCGCTCTCTCTCGTCTTCATCCATTGGTTCTCGGTTGTCAGTGATGTCATTGTCCAGCTGATCGTCGTCCAATGCGTCAAGGTCTTCCAGAGAGATCAGAGCCATCGCCGTATGAGGACGAGACAACCTTTGACCTGAAGGAACGATGGATTCTGCATTATTTATGCCACTGTAACAGAAAGCGTTACACAAGCACACAATTGCTAACAGTTAAAGTCTTCTGGTCTAGTGTGATGGTATATAAAGTTCATACATTTAACATTTATCATTTAGCTTTTATACAAAGTGACAAAGTGATTAAAAGTGCATTCAATCAAGGGGAAACTCTTCAAGAAGGCCAAACTTTGAAAGTGCTATAAGTAAGTCCCTTCCTAAATGCTAATAAAGTGTTAACGAGTCCAGGTATAGTCGGTAGAGCCCAAGCGTTCTGCTGTCCTGATGTCATCGGGGAGCTCATTCCAGAACAGCAGTTGGGATGTTGTAGAGGGTTTAGCTGTCGGTGAGGGAGCAACAAGCAGATTGATGCAGAGCGGAGAGAGAGGGCAGGGACGTGAGGTTCGACTACGTTCTGGAAAAAGACTGGACCTGATCGTTTCGCCGCACGGTACGCAAATACCAATACCAACGGTTTGAAACAGATGTGGGGAGAGCACTAGTAACGGGAGTGAAGGGAGCGGAGTAGTGCAGGTTAATTTAGGTTGGACCAGCTGAGCCGGAGGTCGGATGGCGCTGGCAGGTGAGATGACCAGAGCCTGCAGAGTGTTCTCCTGATGTTCTTCAGCATCTATCTACATGAAGATGTTGTTGCTGTGATGTTGGCAGTGAGGGAATGTTGTTTGTCGAGTATCACATCGAGGTTCCTAGCAGTCAGGGTGAAAGACAACAGTCAAGAGTCTTTCCCTGGAAGGAAAAGAAGTTCAGTCTTGTAAAGGTTCATCTCCAGGTGGGGTGCGGCCATCCACTGAGAGATGTCAGTCAGGCAGGCAGAGATTCTGCTGCTACTTGTGTCTCAGATTGGGGAAAAGAGTGGATTAGTAAAATACATGACAAAGTGGCTTCGCTGAAGGGTGGAGGGAGGCGGGGAGGGTCAAGGAGGTTGGAAAATATGGAGAAGAGTAAGAAAAATGAGGCTGGTTTGAATCACAGGTCATTTTGAATTTGATAAACCTTGAGATATATATATATATATATATATATATATATAATGTTATTTCATATATATCTTAGTGAAAAGGCCGTGAAGCGGTTCCGTTCTGGTTCGGGAGAACCGTTAGATCAACGCGAGGACCCGGTTCTGACCCACAAGGAAATAGACAGGCTTCAGTTAGCACGCTGAGGTTAGCATAGTTAGCATTGGAGCTATCTGCTGCAACTAGCCTGATCAATATCGTTAGCATCGTTAGCCCATGTTACAAACTGGATCAGAACATGTGTATCTCACCTGGTTCTGCTCAGCCTTCTATCGCTTTAATACTTCCTCAATCACAACAAAAACACGGCCCTTCTTCTTCTACTACTTCCGGTATAATCAACGTTCCTAACATTTCAAAATAAAAGTCTGAAAATCCTGTTGGAATTTTACATGACCTTACAGGTCATTTAGCAGACGCTTTTATCCAAAGCGACTTACATTACACTTTAAACCCATGGCTTTTACACATTTTTGCCCGGGGAGCAATTAGGGGTTAGGTGTCTTGCTCAGGGACACTGGAAACGAACCACCAACCTTGTGCTTCCCAGCACACCTTCTCTAACCCCTGCGCCACAACAACCCCGACGACCTTTACAATAAAAATGTCAAGATTCAGATTCATGAATATTATTGTTTTTCTTGTTACGGCCAGATGGCAACTATCTATGTTAAAGGTATAGCCTATATTCTCCTCGTTTTATGAAATTATGTATTCATCAATTATTCACTGTAAAGATCCTACTGAAGTTTCATCGTTAATTAAGAAATATCTTACAGAACTGGTTTTTAAACTGTGTGGTAGAACTGTAACATTGCAAATGAAAATCCACTCATTCCCATTGAGATTAAGTTTCTCTCAATATTCAGAATAAATATTCACATTTTTGACAAAGTAAATGTTCCTCTAACATTATATAGGGGGCGATCCGCCTGTCGGCCCCTTCTCTGCAGCTCCAAAGGGTCTGAAGGTCTGAAGTTCTTGTTCAGATCTGTTCTGGTTGTCCAACTTGTCCTCCACTCCTCTGGCGGCATTCCCAGTCAAATTCTTTGTTCCTCCTACTTTTTTTACTCTGGTTCCAGCTGTCAATCATCCAGCTGTCGATTATCTTTGCGTCTGACTCACCAACCAAGCTGATGAATGATAAGTGTTATTAATGTGATGAGTGTAACAGTGTGTAACCGTGTCTCTTTAAGGTGAATCTGTGCATAGTTAGTTCCGAACTTATGTCTAGTTTAGATTAGTTAGTTATTTCTGCAAGGTCAGAGGGCAAAAGCAGAAAGTGCCAACCGGGCATACAGAGTTCTGATAAGGATGAGAGTTAGAGACACACCATACTTACGACTCACGCTTTGTTCGTTACGTTTACATTATTCTTAGGAGACCACATATTGTAAATGCAGCAGAGAGGTCCAGAAGGACGAGGACAGAGGACAGAGAGGAGCTCTAGCAGTGTGGAGCTGCTCTGAGACAGCGAGGAGAGCAGTCTCTGTGGAACGGCCTTGAAGCCTGACTGGTGGAGGTCCAGGAGGTTGTTACGGTGGAGAGTTGGAGGAGAGTTGGTTAAAGGTTCAGGGGTTTTGGACAAAAAGGGAAGAAGAGAGACCGGTCTGTAGTTGTTTTCTTCAGAAGGGTTGAGGGTAGGTTTCTTCAGGAGAGGGTTAACTCTTCTCCTTCAGAGAATTGGGGAAACATCCAGATAACAGAGCGTTGTTGATGAGACAGGTGAGGAAAGGAAGAAGGTCAGGAGCGATAGATTGTAGAAGATGTGATGGAATGGGGTCAAGAGGGCAGGGGGTCGAGCAGGCAGAGGTTTGGCGTCTTCTGTGCGGTCTGCGACGAGCCTTTTCACTTTTAAAACTCGCCTTAAGACTCACTTGTTCACGTTGGCCTTTGGCTGAGTTAAGTCAGCTGCATTGGATCTTTTATTTGTTTGCCTTTTACTGTTTTACTGTTTTTTGCTTGTTTGTTTGTTTTACGTTTGCTCATATTGCTTTATTGATGCTGATTGTTTTTTATCCTGTGAAGCACTTTGGCTGGCCACTGGCCTTTAAAAGTGCTACATAAATAAAAGTGACATTGAAATAGGGGATTCAAGGAGGTTTGAGAAGATCGAAAAGAGTTTTTTGGCCTCGACAGAAACTCCTCAAAATGCAAAACACCGATTGCTTGACACTCTAATCAGTGAACAATCACCATGTGGCGTTTTGACAAACTGAGAGTTTAAGGATTCAAGCCTTATTTGATTCAGAAGTGAAGGCAAAACAGACTTAGATCAGGTGAAACCCAGCAGAGTTAGGAGGGCACACTGGTAGTTAACTTAATAGTACAGTCTAGAGCACCAACTGGCACTAAAAAAGTGAAAGAGTTTAAACAAACTAAGAGCCAAGATAACCTCAAACAGAGAGAACTGGCAGTAAAACGGCAAGAACTAAAGCAAATCATTACTCAAATGAACTTAAGACACTAGAATCGACAACAAATTTAGCAGACTAGCTTGGTTTAAAGAAAAAGATACTTAGTCCGATTTCAGGTCGCCTGGATGTCTGGTGGCCTTGTAGAAGAGATGCACGCTCTCTGAAGACACCAGGACCGCAGAGAGCCTTCACATCTTCCGCCGCAAACTAGACACACACACCTCTTCAGACTCTACCTCCACTAAAAGACTAACAAATTGTAGCACTTAAATTGTACTTATAACGCCACTCATCTATAGCAAATTGTATATTGGCTTATTTGAGGAAATTGCACTTTCTTGTTCTTCTGAGTTTGTACCCTATGGTTGAATGAACTTATTGTCAGTCGCTTTGGATAAAAGCGTCAGATAAATGACATGTAATGTAATGTAATGTAATGATTTGATAATGTATTGCGGCGGGAGAACCTGCTCCTCCTCAACGCCAGTTTAGGGCCAATAGAAATATCTTCTTCTATATCTACAACAAATACAGTTGTACTGAGTTGTTCTTCCGGCCTGCGGGCCGACAGAAAGGCTCCTGCCTTTGCAAACGCAGCGCTGATACTTGACCTGTGATCTGACAAATAAAGCTACCAGAACGAGAGGACAAAGTTGTTTGGCTGAATTCTTCCAGATATCCCCAACGGGCTTCCAATTTTTAAAATTCCACCTAACGTTAAATGAGTATCATGGGTTTGCCTTTATTGAGAATCTGGCACAACACAGCGACTTGCAAGTAGCGCAGCGTCTTAAATAAAGTGATGTATGTCTTAATGCTAGGCTTTAGAAATGAACACAACAGGGATTCTGAACTTACTACCATGAAATACTAACTGTTAGCTAATATTAGTACGCTGGGTCTAACAATAACATGCTTTTTTATTTGCCACGGTATAACTCTTACACGTCTTGAATAACTTGAATACTTAGAGAACCTGCTGACTGAAGTTTGGTGGCGTTAGCTCAGAAGAATAGTGTAGCCTAACGTTAATCTTGAACTACAGAAATACTGGGTATACACACAATGAATGAACAGAATGAGATGCAAAAGAAAAATGTCACATACAAATGACGGCGAGTTTAATGCCGAAACATGGGGGGCTACTCCTGGACCAACCGAAAAGCTTAAGTTAATCAACGTTACGATACGTAGCCTAGCATCTCGGGACTGCCGAGAAGCATAGGAGGGTCACAGCTGAAGGGAATGAGGCTTAAGCATCTCCAGTTGATTCAGAATACTGCAGCACGTGTATTAACAAGAACTAAGAAAAGGGATCATATCACTCCTGTATGAACTTCTCTGCACTGGCTCCCTGTTAAATCAAGAATAGATTTTAAGGTACTTCTCCTCACCTACAAGGCACTTGGTGGTGAGGCACCGTCGTATCTTAAAGAGCTTGTAACACCGTATTGCCCTACAAGGCAGCTGCGCTCCATAGATGCTGGTTACTTGTTGTTCCTATGGTTTTAAAAAGTAGGCTGGGGGCCAGAGCCTTCAGTTATCAAGCTCGTCTTTGGTGGAACCAGCTTCCACTTTCAGTCTAACTAGACCTCCCTCTTTACCCTGGTCTAACCAGTTCTCCCTCTTTACTCTGGTCTAACCAGTTCTCCCTTTTTACTGTGGTCTAACCAGACCCCACTCTTTCCTCTAGTCTAAATATACCTCAGTCTTTGCTCTGGTCTAATCAGATCTCACCCTTCACTCTCGTCTAACCAGATCTCACTCTTTACTGTTGTCTAACCAGATCTCACTCACTCTTTGCTCTAGTTAAACTAACAAAAGCTTAAATTGACAAAAAGCTTTGTTATGTTGCCGGACCCTAGTAGGGAACGTAACAGTGTGAAAGAAAGGCGGAGAGTAAACCCTAGTGTGAGCCTCAGTGGCCAGAGGTCAAAGGTCAACACATTCACACCACAGAAGAAGAAAACACGGCGGTAACCTAAGCTCAGGACATTCAGCTGAAATGTCAGTCGTCCATTTAAAAACATCCCGGGCTGAATTTTCTTCACCGTTAGCAAATATTCTAAAGTGCTCGAATGCAGGGTCTTTAATTTTTCATCAGCGCCCCCCCGAGAGGTGTGATAAATTATTCACATGGAGCTGAGGTTGACACTCAAACACATCGAGGGGGAAGAGAGAAACACAGCAGCTCTCAAACCAAAGTACTCCGTTGGTTAGTGAAGAGATGAAGGTGCGACGTCATCAATCACATCATTAAGATGTCTAATATCAGAGAAGAGCAGTCAGATTATGTGATACTCATTTGTGTGTTTCTCAGATTCTTTATGAGGAAATAGTGGATCTAATTCAGTTTGCAGTGAAACTATTTCCCTCAAGTTTGACCTCATTCATGTGTAAGAGATGAGATAATTGATTGTTGACTTAATGAGCTGAGAGGTTCTAATCTGTTTCCATTGAGGACTACTGGTCCTGAGGCTGTGTCTTCATCCTTCACGCGCAGGTCCTGAAGGAGACATGGATACATTACATTCAAACAACAACTTTCTTCTTTGTCTTCTTCCTCCTCATCCCCCTCACTTAATGGAAGCTCGCAGGTGCTCCAGCTTTCATTTGATTGGTTGACACAACGTTGCTACTGACACTTTTCACTATGAAAGTCCCAATAGACCAAGATCTGTTCGGCCGGACGGCCCATCACCACCATTGAGTGTGTGGGTGAGTTTTTGAATCGTTGACTTCTACAAACACAGAAACACCATAATTGGTTCTAGTAGAAACACCGACCCGCCTCTAATTTACTAAATGACACACTAATTAAGACCGACCAGTTATAGCAAAGTGGAAAGCGACACCATGCAGCGTGAATGACACGCTAGATAAATGGATTTATACTTTATTAACTAACTATGACTAAAAGCATATCCATTTCAACAATGAACACTTATCAGGTCAACATTTTCTAAAACAGCTTACATTTTGGACCATTTCTTTGTGAGACTGGTCATCTGTTCAACAATTTTTCCTTGGAGTCTCACATGGACTGTCATCTAAGGGACAATGGAGGCATCTGAGAGGTACGATGTTTCAGAAGAAATGGAGACATCTTCAGAATCATTGAAAAAAAGAGATTTGTCACCTTTATCAGCAGAACCTGTTCCAACAGCTATTACAGCTATCACAAAGTAGAACAAATATGCACATTTTGACAATTACTTACCATTACATTACATTACATTACATTACATGTCATTTAGCGGATGCTTTTATCCAAAGTGACGTACAATAAGTGCATTCAACCATAGGGTACAAACTCAGGAGAACAAGAGACAAGAAAGTGCAATTTCCTCAAATAAGCCAATTTACAATTTGCTATAGATGAGTGACGTTACAAGTACAATTTAAGACCCTCATTCACATGGACCTTAAACAAGTCTTCCCCTTTTTCAAGCAGGACTGAAAAGATTTCTGGGTCCACTTCGGTCCCAGACGAGTCTGTGTAAATAATCTCTGCATCAGCCGTCAGGCCAAATTTTGCAATAATTGTACAGAAAAATGTTTTTATTAGTGGTTATTATCAGGTTGCAAAATCCAAAGTCAATATTTATTGTTCAGTTTCCAAACCTGGACCTGATTGGTGGAACTCCTGGAAATCACTCTCAACAACCTTGACGTATTTCTGCTTTTCACGATAACAAGGACAAAAAATGCCGAAAAAAATGCATGATACTAAGCAACATCGATAATATAGATAATAATTTGTAAATCTTACAACAGCTCAGAATGGGACCAGAACAGCCACAAAATGAGCAAGGTTATTATCAAGGTGATTATGATCAAGATCAAGAAGTGTGTGTCAAGAAAATCCTGTGGTCAAACTGGAAACAAAAAAACGATATAAAAGTTAGCACATAAAATGTGATCTCCACATTACTGCAAAACAGATCTGATGGTGCTTTTCAAAAAGAACACACATTTCATTCATTGTCTACACAAATCAAGGAACTTTGAAATTATTGTGGCTTTAAGCTCATGTTGATCTATAATACCGTCTGATATAATAATCAGACACTACAGCCTTCTTTTCATAGTGTAGATGGAAGTTAGTATGTCGTAGTAGTTCTACACAAGTTACATCAGATGGTTTTCTTTCTTCTTCCTCTAGCATTCTCACCCTCTTCCTAACGAACATCGGGACTGCTTGCTTGGTAAGTCAGTCAGTACAGAACTTTGGGCGAGAAGGTGGAGATAGTTGTAAATCTATGTCAGACATGACATGACATGACATGATTTAAATGATTTCTACCGGCCCACTCTAAAAAGTCCTCCAATACTGCCCTACACTTCTCCTCCCGTCCATCCCTTGTACACCTGACCACTACTGCCAATGTCATGACGCAGAGTTGTACTGGACGTCAGTGGTGTACAAGGTGAACAGGAAGGGAGACAGGACAGGTCCTGTGGCGCTCCAATATCACTGACCACCACATCAGACAGCACACGGCCCTGTCGGACAAACTGTGGTCTACCCGTGAGGTAGTCAGTGATCCAGGAGATGGTGGACACATTAACCCCCAACACCTGTAGCTTCTCACTCAGCAGCAGTGGTTGGATAATATTGAATGCACTGGAGACGTCCAAGAAAGGGATTTTCACAGAGACACTTGTTCTATCCAGATGTAACTGGGCTCATTGCAGCAGGTAGACGATAGCATCGACGTCTTCCTCAGCACCGGGACTTCCTCCAGCTTAGGCTCAGTTTGAAGTGACGTTGCAGGACTTTAGACAGCTGGATGGCGCAGGTCTTCAGTACTCTGGGGCTGATACCATCAGGTCCTTCAGCTTTGCCTGTGTTTGCCAGTGCCTTTTCGTCGACCCAGTGCGTGCATCGACCCATTTTTCTAGACTTGCGTCAAAAGCTACGCAAGCCTCTCACTGTCACTGCGTGGTTTATTTCCTGTCTTATTTTGTAGTTTCTGCTTCTTGTCTCCCTGGGGAATTTCACTTCCTGCCTTGTCCTGTCATCCCCTGTGATTGTCCGATTGTTTCCACCGGTGTCCAATCACCTGCACCTCCCTAGTGTATTTAAGCAATGTGTGTCTCTTGTCATTTGTCGCGTCATTGTCGAATGTCCTGGATGTTTCTAGTTTCTGCCTGCCTTTTTTCCCTGGTACCTGTGTGGGTTTTTGCCCCTTGGCCTTTTGCTTTTGAACATTTGGACTATTAAAGTCTTCTTTTGTTGCTCGAAGTCTGCGTGTGAGTCCTGCCTTCCCCGCATTCCTGACAAATAAACCAACCAACGACTTCCACACACAAAGACGTCGCTCTCTAGGTCGTATTTGCCAAAACACGTTACTCCACCTGTTGTTCTGGAGGTGAATTGCTCTGCAACACGAGCAAGCCTTTTAGAACCATGAATTGAAACGAGTGCGTCGACACGACTGTGCGTAAAGACGCAAAAGCATGCGCCAGCCTTTACCCCTCCAGGGGAGTCCATCAGCGTCTCTGTTCTCCAGGTATGTCCCATCTACATCTCTTTCCTCCAGGTGTGTCCCACTTACGGCTTGTACTTCAGAGGGGTCCGGCCTATGGCTCTGTCCTCCAGAGGGGTCCCTACCAATGACTGCCCTGCATACAAACATAGGTCTTGATGTGTGTGTGTGTGAGGCTTCCTTTTGAGTTAAGTGTGACATGTTCAGAGTCAGCATCAATCATTATTAGTCTGCAGGGAGTCTGGCCTCGTCCTCTCTGCAGGGGGCCCAGCTTTGTATTGGACCAGCAGAGGGGCCAGGGGGGGCGGTCAGTGTGGTGGTAGGTGGCGGCTCTGATCACCTCAGTTGTCTTGGTTGAGTTTTAATGATGTTTCACTAATGGCCTCAAAACGGTCCCTGACAACACCTCCGGCTCCAACCACAGCCCTAATGAGCAGGGAGATGGAGGCCGCAGGGGGCGTTGTCATGGCAACAGACAGATGTGTTAAAGATTTAAAAGATGGACCCTCACATTGAACGGAGTACACTTCAGAGGTTTGTGTCTCACAAAGCTGCAGGAAGTTTAACTGTGAAGGAAAACAGTTTGCTAGGACAACAAACTGTTTTCTTCAAAGATTTGTTAGTTTGACATCCAACTTACGGATGTGGAAGAAGATGAGAAATGATGTGATTGTCTCACTGTCAGTAAATGTTTAGGATTCACTCCAGAATGACAGCAATACTTTTCAACAAATCGTCACATAATAAAAGCGTTGTATTCTGTTGTGAGGTGACCTTGGACTAACCATAACAAATAGTTATGGCTTTGTGTATTGCCAAAGTGATTACTGACGAGTTTGATTGGCCCGAATACATTTAAGAAGAACTTTAAAATAGATTCTGTAATTCTCACAATAGCAAAGTCATCCAGCGGGCTGAACTGAATGTCCCGGCAGGCCGGATTCGGCAGGGCTCTAAAGCCCGGGCGCTAATTTGTCATTTTGGGCTATACAAAATAAAATCAATGGGTTAAAAGTTGTATGGCATGGGTTCAATTAAATTCATTTTATTTTATTTTGTATAGCCCAAAATCGCAAATTACAAATTTGCCTTAGAGGGCTTTATAGTCTGTACACATGCAACATCCTCTGTCCCGAAACCCTCCAATCAGCACAGGAAACACTCCCCAAAAAATGAAAAACCCTTCCATGGGGAAAAAAGGGAAAATATTTGAACTCCTGCCAAATACAAGTGTAGTGTTTAGTAAGGTCAGGTTAAGTGAACAGCCCGCCTACCATGCTGCGCTGGCCTTCGGGGAACATAACTCCAATAAGGGGTCTCCTGAGAATTAGGTTTTTTTTTGTCCTTTCTGGCCTACTATAGAAATATGGGAGTGCAACTAGGGCTGCAACTACCGATTATTTTGATAATCGAATACATAGTCAATGTTTTTTTAAATTGATCAATTAATCGGTTAAACCATTTTAAAAAAGCATTAATTTCCAACCCTTTATTCTAAAACGGAAATGCAAATTCACAGCGCTCCGACACTTTGGACGACGTAAGACAAATCTATAATGAAATTTGTTGCCAACACTTTCAATCGATTTTTATCAATTTTATTTATTTGTTATTTTCAGCCCTAAGTGCAACACTGTTCCAGTTTATCATATTTCACATTTCTTTAATTCAACAACTAATAATGAAAGCAATGGTTAGCCACAAAGCACCAACAGGGAGCTGTGGTTACCACGGTTACTGAGTGAATCTGTGGTTACTATGGTTACTGACTAAATAGGGTAAACTCATCATCATAACTTGCTCCATATGCAGACAGAGTCCAAGTGTTTCCATTATTCTGTCCCTCGATGAAGGTGTCAGAGAGAGAACAAAGTCTTTCTCGCTGCTTGAGGCTTCAGGCCTCATTAAATCCTCATTCGTCCTCTTCTAGCTGATCAGAATAAATGGAGGATTTATGTAACGCTCATTAAAGTCAAACTGCCCAGAGCTAATGTTGGAGGTGAGGTCTTATTCTGCTGCTGAAACACAGCGTCTCTCCAGGTTGGATAAATACGTGAGGCTCTCTGAAGAATATAACATAACTCCTTCCTCATGACTGTGACTCCATAAGGATACAGATACTTATAGCAAAATCACAGCGCTTATGTCCAGAGAGGAGAAGCTGGAAGAAGGCTCTACGTGATTAGGATCAGGAATCAGGAATCAGGAGACATTTATTGTCAGACATTCAAGGAATTTGACTTGGCGGTTGGTGCGTAACAGCAGACAGTACGACAAAGGACGACAAGACAACAGTGCACGAAGGAATAAAATAAAAATAAATGCTATTAGTAGTAGGGTTAGTAGTATAAGGCTATGGGTTAGTTTAAAACAAAGGAATACAAGTTAAAGTTAAATTAAACACATGTTTGTAATCAATGATTTGTTATACGTTTATTCTATCGACTTGAAATGATTCTATTTCTGTCATCATGCAGGATGAAGATGCCGGATGGAGATGAGTCAGCAGAACACGGAGTATTGATCAATGCTCTCACCTCCAGTCCATTGATAAACTGACTGTTCCCTGATAAAAGACAGATGTTTCATAGTGTTGCATAGTCGATAAGAGTAAAGCTATTTGTAACCACTAAAAACCAGAAGAATCTACACCAAGAATCCTTGGTGTAGTACGAGCCTGAAGTACTAGGAGCCTGAAGTACTACGAGCCCGAAGTACCACTTAAAGCGTCACACAGCACTGATGCAGCCCAGTAGATGCAAACAACCAGTGGAGCGAGACTTGGGCCGACTACGTTAATGTGGCGTGCGGAAGAATTGTAGACAAACCAACGCAAGAAGAATGAAGCGTCCTTATAGGAGCGAATGAGGCGCGTACGAGTCTCCCAACACGCACGCCGTGAGGAGAACACACACGTTTTATAAGAGAGTGACAGCGTTACAACGACGTGCAGACTCACAGCAGTCTGAAGAACAACATCTGCCCCTGTGAAAGGTGGTTATGCTGCTCCCCGATAAAAGACTAATGTTGCTTCTGGTACCTGTTCACAAAGAAAGATAAAACACATTTATGTACCTTAACTTGCTGTTGCTCCGAGAATACCTGTTATATTCATCTGATACCATTGCTTTAAAAACAGCATGCAATCCACTAGTTATCAATTCATTTTAGAATTTTGGGCAAAATGTGATTAATGAATTACATTTCTCATCTTTACCCAGCACTCGTAATAACGTGAAATAACACAGACAGTAGACACAGGAAGCATCGATGAATGAATGCGCCCCCGGGGCTCATGCACAGCAGAGAAGCTTGTGTGTGTGTGTGTGTGTTGGTTAAACACAATTTAGTCCTTGTCCAAAGCAATCAATAAGATGATAATAAAAACAGATTGGGACATTCCATCAGGTCCAAACGTCATCGTCATTTTGAGGATTATTGTTTTTAGAAATCCTCGTTAGATTCATTTTGATTAAATCAATCTGTGATCATGTTGATAAATGAAGAATGAGGCAGTGGGTGGCTTTTATTGTGGAAAGGTGATGACAGTGTGTCACTTTGTTTTTGCCAGTTTCACATTTGTCTTGAAATTAGACCGTTTAGTTCATTAGATAATAAATACAAGTATTGATTGATGATGGAGAACAAGGGTGCTAGCGATTGATCATCCTCCTCCACCTCTCCACCTCTCCCCTTCCTTCCCTCCTCCTCTTCTTCCTCCTCCTCCTCCTCCTCCCCCTCCCTAGCCCTCTTCTCTGTCCTTGTCTCTCTCCTCCTCCTCCTCCTCCTCCTCTTCTCTCCACCCCCCCTCCTCCTCCTGCTCTGACCTCTACCATCCTGCTGCTTCAGCACTTTAATACACTGATGACATTCACACTCGGACTGAGTGTTAATTAAAACACAGCTCACGATAACCCCCCCCCCCCAGCCCCCTCCCGTTTTAGAGCTTCAGGGTGACGATCCATAACACCGGCGGGGGGGGGGGGGGGGCAATCTGACGATAGAAATGCTAATGATCTTGATACACAGAGAGCATCGTGGGGGGATCGTGGGAAACGCCCCCGTTCCTCAGGCATTAATCAGTGAATCACAACCGATGAGCAGGCAGCTGCTGCCCAGGAGCCATTGAGCAGGGCAGTGAGGTAGAATCACTCTCTCTAGAGATTGACTGACTTTAAATATATGTGTCTCTGGCAGTGGGCCGGGCCCCACTTTGAGCCACAAAAGAAATTCAATTTTTTTGAAGCCTGTGGGGCAAGCAGACTTTAGGAAAGGATAATGTCGGTTTATGATGACAGTAATAGTAAATATGATTCATATTTAAAATTATAATAATAATGATGATGGGTTAGGGTTATCCTTTATTTTTAAATTGTCTATTCTGTAACCTGCTAGCCCATAGCCTTATATTTTGTTTTGTAGAATTAAATTATAAATTTGTAAATTGAACATTGAACATTTTCGTGCACTTTGTTATCTTTTTTGTTTTCTGTTTCTGGGTTAAACTAACCCATAGAATTATATTTTATTCTATTCCTCTGGCACTGTTGTCTTGTCGTCCATTGTCTTACTGTCTCATGTTATGCATGTCAAATTCATTGTATGTCTAACATATTTTGGCAATACATGTTCCTGTTTCCTGATTCCTGATGGAAGAGAAGTCATCAATCAGGGCCCACTGCTGCATCCAAGGTTCTTACATCTGAGGATGGGTCAGCATTGGTTGAAGGCAGGAGACCATCAATTTTCTCTTTGATAGTCAGAATCTTATCATTGAAGAAGTTCGTGTTGTTCAAGTTCAAGTTGTTACTAGTGAGGTCCAAAGGAATCCACGGCTCGACAGAGCTGTGACTCTCAGTCAGTCTGGCTGCAGTGCTGAAGAGAAACCTGGAGTCGTTTTTATTTTTTTCTTGGACGGACTGAAGTTTTCACAGAAGTCCTCTGCTATATATATACATGTATATATACGTATATATACATATATATATGTATATATGTATATATACATATATATATATACATATATATAGATATACATATATATATATATATATATATATATACATATATATAGATATATATACGACCCACCCAATCTACCAGGTCCTCCTCCCCATGCCTCACAACCAGCCTTCCCAGAGCCCCCCCAAAGAGAAGTGAAAATGAATGCTTTCATCAGGAAGGCAATCTGCACACTGACTGATAATGAATAGAATCAATAGCTGCAGAGGAAAGCCAATCAGAGATGTCAAGGTCAAGGTGGAGGGGGGGGGGTCATGTTACAGGAAGCAGCAAAGCCGGGAAGGGACACTCTGAATTATTGATCAACGTAATGGGCGAACACTCATTTTTTTCCGCCGTCACTTTGAGTTTGACCGGAGATTTCCCATGAGGCCTCAGAGGGGTGGGGGGTCAGAGACACACACAAACCAACACCAGATCATAGATCTGTAAGGCCATGTCCTCTATG
Organism: Gasterosteus aculeatus; assembly: GCF_964276395.1. NCBI lineage: Eukaryota > Metazoa > Chordata > Actinopteri > Perciformes > Gasterosteidae > Gasterosteus > Gasterosteus aculeatus. The sequence continues at coordinate 23,028,125 of NC_135696.1, read as the reverse complement.
AGGGAGGGAGTTGGTGTTTGAAAGAAAATACACCTTGCAACATCATCAATCAGGAATCAGGAAACATTTATTGTCATAATATGTCAGACATACAAGGAATCTGACTTGGCGGTTGGTGCATAACAGCAGACAGTACGACAATGGACGACAAGACCACATTGCACGAGGAATAAAATAAAATATAATGCTATGGGTCGGTAGTATAAGGCTATGGGTTAGTTTAAAAGTAAAAAAATAAAAGTTAACGTTAAAAATATTTAAAAATTAAAAATAAAGTGCACAAGCGAACAGAAAGTGACAAGTGAAAGTGGCGTGTGCAGTGAGAAAGAAAGTGACCGGAGTCAGACAGATCTTTTTAGCTGCTTCAGGGTCCTAGAAGCGAACAAGTCCTGCAGGGACGACAGATTGCATCCGATCACCCTCTCTGCAGAGCGGATGACACGCTGCAGCCTGCCCTTGTCCTTGGCTGTGGCTGCAGCGTACCAGACGGTGATGGAGGAGCAACCATCTCCACTGTCTTCAGAGCGTTGAGCTCCAGGTCTTTCTGGCTGCACCACGACACCAGATGGTGAGACTCCCACCTGTAGGCGGACTCGTCCCCACCGGAGATCAGTCCAATGAGGGTGGTGTCATCCGCAAACTTCAGGAGCTTGACGGACTGGTGGCTGGAGGTGCAGCTGTTGGTGTACAGGGAGAAGAGCAGAGGGGAAAGAACGCAGCCTTGGGGGGAACCGGTGCTGATGGTCCGAGAGGCTGAGACATGTTTCCCCAGCTTCACGTGCTGCTTCCTGTCAGACAGGAAGTCTGTGATCCACTTGCAGGTGGAAAAGTTTGTTGTGCAGCAGAGACGGGATGATGGTGTTGAAGGCAGAGCTGAAGTCCACAAACAGGATCCTGGCGTAGGTGCAGGTTCCTGGGGAGTCCAGATGCTGGAGGATGTAGTGGAGGACCATGTTGATAGCATCATCTATGGACCTGTTCACTCTGTAGGCAAACTGCAGGGGTCCAGGATGGGGTCAGTGAGGGTCCTCAGGTGAGACACAACTAGCCGTCCAAAAGACTTCATGACTACAGAGGTCAGGGCGATGGGCCTGTAGACATGTATTTGTCAAGGCACCCTAACCCGTCCACACAACTGCCACTAACAACATATTAGTATTAGTATCAACAGCAGTAGAACAATTAGTAGCAACTGCCAATGTGAAAACTGCCCAGCGCATCACTGCTTCCTCACTCCCCACCATCAAGACTGTCCAGCACAAAAGATGTCTGCGGAGAGCGAGCAGCATCGTGAAGGACAACTCTCACCCCAGCCATAGACTATTTGCCCTCCACCCGTATGGGAGGCGCTACAGGGCCCTCCATTCCCAGACCAGCAGGTTCAGGAACAGCGTCTTCCCAGCCACTGTCATCCTGCTGAACTTTGCACCACGGTGACAGCCCCTAGTCCCCCCCTACACCTGTCCCATTGACACACGACCTTCCAGCCATTGAATATTCTGCACTTTAATTATGCCGTATTTGCACAATTATGCCATATTTGCTCTACCATGTCATTCATATTTACAACCCTGCTGCTTAATGTATATACTGCTCCATTAATATTTCACACTGTACATTTATTTATATGTACTCTGCGATTTTTCTCCTCTCTTGCACTTCTGGTTAGATGCTAAACTGCATCTAGCAGTAGTGTTAGTAGTAGTACTAGTAATATCAGCTGTAATATACTATTGGTGGTAGTTGTAGTCAAATTAGTAGTAGTTATAGTACTTATAGTATCACGATCGTGATCATCACTGCCATCACCATGATGGTTGATAATGATGGATGTGATAGTGAGTTATAGTGTTGTCAGCAGTATAAATACTATTAGTACTTTTTTATAGTAGTAAGAGTAGGAATATCAGTTGCAGTGTCCCTACTACTCGTAGTAATAGTAGTATTTTTAGTATTACTACAAATAGAAGTTGTAGTAAGAGTCATTTTACTATTAATAGCAGTATAAATACTTAAACTACGACTAGTAGTAGTAGTAGTAATATTATTAGTAGTATTTGAAAGAACAAAAAGTATTTCAACAAAACAGCTTCATTGTGAGCAATGACAGATAATCCTTGAGGCTTTTATTTTGAAATGATGGGAGGGTTTGGAGACAGAATTTTTGTCCTTCAAACCAAGAAGGTATTATTTGATAGACATTACAGTAACAATTCCCTCCATGGGGGTTTTATTTTGAAAATATGGGATTGGGTGGGGGGGGGGGGATTGATTAAGAGCGAGGGGGGGTCAGGGCGGAGGAGGGAGGAACAAGCAAGGAGTTTGAAGATGTTGGTCGGATGACTACGATATAATGTATATGTACATATGATAATCCTTTGTGTGAGTGAGGAGAGAGAAAGTCCACACCCAGCTCAGAGGCACCATGAAGATATCTGGCATGTTGTCACATCACAACTTCCGGTTTTTGCTTTCAGAATAAGATGTGAGGAAACTTGCCAGACAAGGGTCCTTGATGTTGAGACCATGACAACAGTATGTCACACGGATCTAGTCACGACGATGATGATAATGATGATGGTGATGACCATCGCCACCATCATTATCTTCATCACCATCATCACCATAATCATCATCATTGTCAACATCCTCATCATCATCTTCATCACCATATCCATCATCACCATCGTCACCACCACCACCACATCTTCATCGACATCATGATCATCACCGCCATTACCATGATGGTTGATGATGATGGTGGTGATGAGGAAGATAATGATGTGATAATGATGGTGGCGATGATGAGGGTGATGCTGGTGATGATGTGACAGTGATGATGTGTTGATGGTGATGGTAATCAGCGTGGTTACATGGATTCGAATAACTGGCTTAGTCGGACTGAAATCGAATTATCCGTTTCATGTAAACACCTTTGTCCGACTATGTGCGGTCCGACTACGATCCGACTAACACCCCTGGATAACTCCATCCGATCCAGTTGATAGTGCGACTATTGCGGCATGTAACGGTGAATCGGATGAGGAACTGGACTTTGTGTCTTTGCGGATGCTTGAGATCCCGACGGTGTAAACACACTGAATGATGTTGATGATTCATTTAAATTCAATTCGTTTTATTTGGTATAACCCCAAATAAATGCATTAATTCCTCGTGATGATGATGATGCAGATGATGATGACAAAGAGATAAACAGAGATGATCAATCAGTTCCCCATTCATTCGCAGTTTTTAACTGTGATTACTTTCTGTATTCCATGTAAACATCATAAAGGAGCTTTATTCTGAAGATTGTCTAATCGTACTTCCGGTGCAGCTAGTCCACCTTGACGCCTCCCTCACGGTCAGTCGGCATGACAACGCGCTCGTGAGGGCAACGGCTGACGGGTGCGAGGATGGAAGCTAAAGATGCCTAGTAACGGAACCAGCGGACAGAACCGAGCGACAACCGGGACTGGCTCCGGGACCGGCTGCGGGACTGCCCATGTCCCGGCTATGGAAAGAGCCCGACCGGTGACGGTGTCCGCGGTGAGCCTCGCGCTCAGCGCGCTGTCCCTGCTGCTGCTCGTGACCGCGATCTCCACCGACCACTGGTACGAGACGGACACGCGCACTCACAAGCGCAACTGCGACCGCAACGGGTCCGAGTCTAACGACCAGAAGAACCGGGAGATGCCCATCTACCATCTTCCGCTGGTGGACACCGTCCGTCAGCGGGATGTGTCCATGATGAAGCCCGTGCATGTGGGAAGCAGAGAGGAAGAGCTGCTGGAGAACTGGAGGGCCATCCTGGGGATGGGCATCCTGGAGACGGAGTGCGGCAGGCCGCTGTTCTCTGCCCACTCCGGCCTGTGGAGGAAGTGCTACTTCCAGGGCCTGGACCGGGACATCGACAAGCTGATCGAGCGGGGTCAGGACGCGCGCACTTACACAGACACGTATAGATACACACACACATAGTGTGTGTGTGTGTGTGTGTGTGTGTGCGCGTGCGTGCGTGTACACATAGTGTGTGTGTGTGTGTGTGTGTGTGTGTGTGTGTGTGTGTATATATACCATAGTGAGAATGTTTGACTCCTATACGGCAGGACCACTGCAGGGGCAACCACCGTCACAAAGAACCACCATCAGATAGAACCACCGTCACAAAGAACCACGATCAGATAGAACCACCGTCACATAGAACCACTGTCACATAGAACCACCGTCACATAGAACCACCATCAGATAGAACCACCGTCACAAAGAACCACGATCAGATAGAACCACCGTCACAAAGAACCACGATCAGATAGAACCACCGTCACATAGAACCACTGTCACATAGAACCACCGTCACATAGAACCACCGTCACATAGAACCACCATCAGATAGAACCACCGTCACATAGAACCACCGTCACATAGAACCACCATCAGATAGGACCACCGTCACATAGAACCACTGTCACATAGAACCACCGTCACATAGAACCACTGTCACATAGAACCACCGTCAGATGGGACCACGTCACATAGAACCACCGTCACATAGAACCACCATCAGATAGGACCACCGTCACATAGAACCACCATCAGATAGAACCACCGTCACATAGAACCACCTTCACATAGAACCACCATCAGATAGGACCACCGTCACATAGAACCACCATCAGATGGGACCACCGTCACATAGAACCACCGTCACATAGAACCACCATCAGATAGGACCACCGTCACATAGAACCACCGTCACATAGAACCACCGTCACATAGAACCACCATCAGATAGGACCACCGTCACATAGAACCACCGTCACATAGAACCACCATCAGATAGGACCACGGTCACATAGAACCACCGTCGCAGAGAAACCACCATCAGATAGGACCACCGTCAGATAGGACCACGGTCAGATAGGACCACCGTCAGATAGAACCATCACAGAAGCCTGTGGGGAGACTTTAGGAAAGGGTAATGTTGGTTTATGATGACAGTAATAGTAATATGATTAATATTTAAAATACAAATAATGACGATAGCAGCAGCAGGTGTCAGCAGGGCCACGGCAGGAGGCAGGAACAGGGTCCAGATAGAACCATGATCCATGGAAACCTGAGAGACGAGAAAGCACAAAAAACTCCTGGAAAGAAGCTGAATTAGTCATGTGCATTAATAAAACGTGGATTATTGTAGAAGGGCTGGTCCGGGCTAACCTGAGCCAGCCCTAACTATAGGCACAATCAAAGAGGAAAGTTTTAAGTTTTACTTTAAAAGAGCTGACCGAATCTGCCCCCTGGAGTGAAAGTGGAAGCTGGTTCCACCAAAGAGGAGCTTGATAACTGAAGGCTCTGGCCCCCAGCCTACTTTTTAAAACCATAGGAACAACAAGTAACCAGCATCTATGGAGCGCAGCTGCCTTGTAGGACAATACGGTGTTACAAGCTCTTTAAGATACGACGGTGCCTCACCAGCAAGTGCCTTGTAGGTGAGGAGAAGTACCTTAAAATCTACTCTTGATTTAACAGGGAGCCAGTGCAGAGAAGTTAGTACAGGAGTGATATGATCCCTTTTCTTAGTTCTTGTTAATACACGTGCTGCAGCATTCTGAATCAACTGGAGAGGCTTAAGAGATTTACAAGAGCAGCCTGATAACAAAGAATTACAGTAGTCCAGTCTGGAAGTGACAAACGCATGAACTCATTTTTCTGCATCACTTTGAGACAGGAAGTTCTTCCATCCATCCATTGTCAAACCGCTCATCCTGCATACAGGGTAGCGGGGGGGCTGGAGTCTATCCCAGCCAACTTCGGACAGGAAGTTCCTTATTTTGGATATGTTACGTAGATGAAAAAAGGCAGTCCTTGAAGTCTTATATTTATATGAGAGTTAAAGGTCATATCCTCGTTGAAGAGAATTCTTGACAGCAACACTTTAAAACCTTCTCAGAAATAATTTGGACATAACATGAGACGTCGGTTCTCTTCTCTACAATTTCTCCAAATTTTACTCTTTTCTTAAACAAGTAGTTTTCTTATTTTAAAGATAATGTTTCTCTTTTATAAACCTGTCTATGGTTTTCTAGAAAGCACTTGCACAATCTGCACCCCTAAGCACTCACAGACTTTCAGGCTCCGTTACCTCTGTGAGGGTTTGGTTCTGTCCCATCATCTCGGACATTTTTACATTACAGGTCATTTAGCCGACGCTTTTATCCAAAGCAACTTACATTGCATTTTTAACCCATGGTTTTACTTGTTTTTGCCCGGGGAGCAATAAGGGGTTAAGTGTCCTGCTCAGGGACACTTCGACATGGGACATGGAGCAGCCGCAGTTTGAACCGCCAACCTTGCGGTTCCCGGCGCACCCTCGCTACTCCATGCGCCACCGTTTTAGCCCTTTATGAACCCCTTCCGGCATTGAATGCTGACTTAGCCCAAGAGAATTACCCACAAGTCATTGCAAAGGGGATAACCAGTGAACATACAGAGAGTAAAAAAGGTAAACAAAGGCGACAGCACACGTGTGTTCAGACTGTCATAATGAAATGTATACATTTAAAACATCAAGGATTGAAGATGGAGTAAATAACACATGAAATCAGACAATCTAATCTTTATTTGATTTGGCCTTTGGGGGAATTAGAATAGTCCTTTTTGTTTAGTCAGGTTCCTAACTGACCCAAAAGGTAGGGTACAATAGTACTCAATAATACAACCGTGCTGAACAATACATCAGTACTCAATGATACAGTACTCAATGGTATAATAATACACAACAGTTCACTGGTGTCAGACAGCAACCAGTATAATCAGAAGCAGAAACTCATCCCTGCAGCTTGTTGGTCACCAAGAGATCAATACGAATCCCGGAGGTCAAACCCCGACAGGTCCGTGACCACACCTCAGACCAAATAACTCCTCAATTGTAAAATGGATGTAAAATGCGTTACACTGGATTAGACTGGATCTTGATCCCAGATCAGATTATATCAATCGATCGCTGCAGGAGGATCAGTGGAGGGACAGTCTCATTGTGTTGAGGGCAGTGAGAAAACAATCCTACTTCTCAGTAAACATTTCAATCATGAGTTAATGGTGTCATGTCCTCTTCAATATAGCATGATCTTACTTTAGTAAATTATGGTCCATACACTCGAATTGACAGGTCTTGGAGAGCTTTGAATCCCCCTAAACATTACAAGCATTGCTTAGGTGCGTTTGTAGGTTGCTGCTCCATTACAGGGGTCAGGTAGTTTTCTAAAGCTCAGGTACTCACTTGTCAGGTACTCACCTGTCTTCTTCGGCAGGCATTGCAGATCGCTGCACAGCTGTGAAGTATCACTTCTCTCAGCCAATCAGACTGAGGAACATCCCTCTGAACCTCACCAGAACCATCCAGCAGGACGAGTGGCACCTTCTGCGTAAGTACGCCGCATATATATATATATATACATATACATACATATATATACACTGCTCAAAAAATGACCAAAAAATGATATAAATATATGGACATATACTTGTATACACACCAGATACTATATACTACACTATGAAGTTAATGAGGTATGACGTCCTGCTGCAGACCTGCGTCGGATCACAGCTGGGTTTCTGGGCATGGCCGCAGCCGTCCTGCTGTGTGGAACCATCGTGGTCTTAGTCGGGTTCTTCTGGGAGGAAAGTCTGACACAACATGTCTCGGGACTGTTGTTCCTCATGGCAGGTAATGAGAGGCAGTGAGACAGATACAGGGAGCGAGAGAGAGATAGACAGGTAGGTAAGAGACAGACAAGTAGAGAGACAGGAGGTAGAGGGAAAGAGACAGGTAAGAGACAGTCTGGTAGAGGGAGACAGACAGGTAGAGAGGGAGTGAGACAGATACAGGGAGCGAGAGAGAGATAGACAGGTAGGTAAGAGACAGACAAGTAGAGAGACAGGAGGTAGAGGGAAAGAGACAGGTAAGAGACAGTCAGGTAGAGGGAGACAGACAGGTAGCGAGGAAGCGAGACAGTTAGGACAGATGGGTAAGAGACAGACAAGTAGAGAGACAAGAGGTAGAGGGAAAGAGACAGGTAAGAGACAGTCAGGTAGAGGGAGACAGACAGGTAGAGAGACAGGAGGTAGAGGGAAAGAGACAGGTAAGAGACAGTCTGGTAGAGGGAGACAGACAGATAGAGAGGGAGTGAGACAGAAACAGGGAGCGAGAGAGAGATAGACAGGTAGAAAGACAGATGGGTAAGAGACAGATAAGTAGAGAGACAGGAGGTAGAGGGAAAGAGACAGGTAAGAGACAGTCTGGTAGAGGGAGACAGACAGGTAGAGAGGGAGTGAGTCAGTTAGGACAGATGGGTAAGAGACAGAAAGGTGGATAGAAAGGTCAGAGACAGATATGTTGAGTTGAGAGAGGGAGACAGACCTGTCTGTCTTATAGACTTTACAGGCCCCTCTGATGAAGGCTTTTCTCTTCATGTTTCCTTCAGGGATCTTTTGCACCATCTCTCTGTGTACGTACGCAGCCAGTGTGACCTACGACCTCTCCAGAAACCCCCCCTTTATCTACGGCCTGCCGGCTGATGTGGACCACGGGTACGGCTGGTCCCTCTGCTGTGCCTGGGCAAGTCTGGGCCTCACGGTGGCCTCCGGCTGCCTCGGCACAACCTTTCCCTTCCTTAGCCGGGCCGGAGCGCTGCGCTCGAAGACCGCCCGCGAGTCCTCCGTCTGAGCCGCAGGCTGTCAATCAAACGGGGGGAGGGGCTTAATGACAGGGCTGCACCTGGTGGATGTGAGCCGGGTTCTGCTCAGCCTGGTGGCGGAGCGTTGGCCTCAAGGTGGAGGACGTCTACAACGGTTTATGAATCGTGTTGAATTACACTTCTGTCATTAAGTCTTGTGTTTGCTGACCTCCATTGGTTTAACTTCTCACCTGTGCGCAGTGATGAACAGGTGCTCTCCTGTACCCCATGACACCATCGCTAGGTGTAACTACAGGTGTCGGACCACAGTGCGTGTGGTGTGACCTGTAGGAGCTAGCATGCTAACAGGTTATCAGGGTCAGTAGCCTCTGTCACTGTAACTGCAGCCAATCAGCATCCCTCTCATCTGCTTTTTGTTTTTTTCACACCTACAGAAGAACATAGAGGAACATGAACATATTTACTGGATGAGTCTGTGCACTTTATGAAACCATATGTGAAGATCCTCCTGAAAAGCCCCTAATCCTAAATGTAGCGAGTAAAGAACGAGAGCAGCAATGTTCAGAAGTAGTACCTAAGATCTAGAGCTGCATCCACAAGATCATTTTGATTGTGTCTTTGGATTATTTCGTTTCCAGCCCTCTCACATTCAGGATGAAAAAACGTTTTACAAATGAGATTTCAGTATGGCGGCAAATCACTGCGCAAATCAGGTTGATGCTCGCGCGTAAATCAAACAAGGCTGCTCGCTCGCGGAACGTGAACTTCTAATCTAATAAAATAATCTCTCCAACTTTACCGAACTATGGAGGAGCCTGCGCATATCTTACATTCACTGATTCAGACTTCATTTTACCAATACGGACCGGTCTGCGAGCTGGACGCATTGCTCTTAATGATGGTAAATGGTGCTTGTAGCTGGTTGTCATCTACGCTCCACTACGGTTACATAAAGGTGGCGTTTGTATTTTGACAACGTTTTATCTCAGAATTTTCACTTTTTATCCCCTTTCTTTAGTGCAGAAATTGGCTTCTATATTTGTGTGAATGCATCACTCCAGCCAATCCACAGACGCGGTTTGTAACCAATCAGGTGTAGAGATGGTGACTGGCTCCGCCCCCTTACTGTCAAAAAGAACAACAGCGAGCGCGTAGAAAACTCCTTCGAGCGCGAGCAGAGACTAACCTCGCGAGCGAGGAAGTTCACGCTCCGCGAGCGAGCAAATATCTCGCGCGAGATGAACTTTGACTCGCAGATGTTTGATTTACGCGCATCAACCTGATTTGCGCTCTCAAATTTTGACAGTGATTTGCCGCCATACTTCAGGTTCTCCTTCAGGAATCAGATGCGTCTTTGATGCGTCTTCAGGATGAGAAGAATCATAGGTCCAAACTGTAAATACTATGAAATGACAAAAAAAACTATCTGATGTAATTTCTGTCTCTAAAGTATGAAGAATTGTATTGACTGAGTCACAGAGGAAACTATAAGTGCGTTAAACAGGCATTATTTAAACATTTTAAAAGTGATAGCATCATAACCAAGGTGTAATTTAATTCAATTCTTTTTTTGTACAGCCCAAAATTACAATAACAATCTGTACACATGCAACTTCCTCTGACCTTTGACCCCCACATCGGTACAGGAAATATTCCTCAAAAAATGAAGAACCTTACGAAAAGTAAAAGGACCTTAGTGAGAACGTTGGAGGAGGGATGGACAGACTGCACGATGTCATGTGTGCAGAATGAACAATGGAAAAGATGCACAATACATTCATTCAAAAATGATTCTGTCGCATGACAGAAATGATGACATCATAGCTCCACTAAAGAAAACTTCAGAATAAGTTAATTCTGAGGAATGAGCAAACATCAACGTTGTCAAAGGAGCTGAGTCAACGACATAATGGTGTCATTTTTGGTGTCCACGACAAGGAAGACAGCAGTCACCTTATATTGTCCTCTGAGGAGATATTTCGGTTGTATGTAAACAAGAAAAGGTTTTTAACTTGTTAAGAGAATCTATGAATTCAGTGATGCAGTATTATGTTTGTTTAAATGCATTCAGCCACCTGGTGTTTAAATAAGGAGCTCCATGAGGAACATCACGTTGGTCTGGAGAACACAAGGAACATCTGAAAGAGAACGTCCCAGTGTCCCTTTAGTGATCAAACACTGGATCTGGTTCAACAGTCGGCTGGTCTGAAATCACACAGTTCAGGTATGAGCAGGAGAGCCATGTATGAACTTGTGTTCTATGGACGGGACTGATGCTGCTGCTTGGTGCTTTAGTACTTCATTAAACAAGTTAATGTTCAGTCGTTTTTAGCTCAGTCTTATATCCTGCAGGCTGGATGCCAAGTCTGTTCCCGCTTACCTTCTAACAGAGGGAACAGAACATGTCATCGGGTCTTCTGATGCCTGCTGAGACCTGTGACTGCCTGTGAGACACTCATGTACCCCATCGCCATCTCCTTCTGATTCCTATCCTGTGTCCTCAAATACTCCCGACCCCCCTTCCCCGTGTCTTCTGATACCCCTTCTGTACCCACAGCAGCCTGATTATTTTCCCCTGGAACTCCATGTTACCCAATTAAGCCCCCTCCCCCGCTCCCCAGTGTCGCCTCACTTCTCTGTCTGCATCCTGATGTTCAGCTGTAAATAAACGATAACAACATTATCACACCTGATATATGTTTGATACGTTGTCATCATGAATATATAATAAAAATGATAACAGACAGCGCAATGTTCTTTAATGTGTACGGTGCTGGGTGAAGATGAAACATATAACTCAATTAATAGCATGCTTTTCACTTGTTTTTAATGCTTTTAATACATTACAAACATACATTGTGTAATGCACAATTTTATTTTACGGTAATTTCATTCAATTGCGACGGTGGCTCATGGAGCAGAGAGTGTGCACCTAACCCTAACTGCTGGGAAGCGCAAGGTTGATGGTTTGAGCCCCAGCTGCTCCGTGTCCCTGAGCATGACACCGAACCCCTAATTGCTCCCTGGGCTAAAATGTAGAAAGCCATGGGTTAAAAATACAATGTACGTTGCTTTGGATAAAAGCATCAGCTAAATGACCTGTAAAGTAACAATATAACAGGTATTCTCGGAGCAACAGCAAGGTACATAAATGTGTTTTATCTTTCTTTGTGAACAGGTACCAGAAGCAACATTAGTCTTTTATCGGGGAGCAGCATAACCACCTTTCACAGGGGCAGATGTTGTTCTTCAGACTGCTGTGAGTCTGCACGTCGTTGTAACGCTGTCACTCTCTTATAAAACGTGTGTGTTCTCCTCACGGCGTGTGTGTTGGGAGACTCGTACGCGCCTCATTCGCTCCTATAAGGACGCTTCATTCTTCTTGCGTTGGTTTGTCTACAATTCTTCCGCACGCCACATTAACGTAGTCGGCCCAAGTCTCGCTCCACTGGTTGTTTGCATCTACTGGGCTGCATCAGTGCTGTGTGACGCTTTAAGTGGTACTTCGGGCTCGTAGTACTTCAGGCTCCTAGTACTTCAGGCTCGTTCTACACCAAGGATTCTTGGTGTAGATTCTTCTGGTTTTTAGTGGTTACAAATAGCTTTACTCTTATCGACTATGCCGTCTGGTCAGGCATGTGCACAGACATTTTGGGGGGCAGGTGCTCAAACCAAAACCAAAGGGCACCCATTGCCAAAATTACTTAAATTATTTTATTTATTTCAGCCTAAATATATTTTTTTAACTCTGAAGCGGATTCAGCCTGCGAGCTAAACTGAGACAGCTAAGCTAACTAAGGAAGTGCGCACTCACGTCGCGCTCCGTAGTCGATTTACATGAACCACCGCTGTCACCAATGTGACCGAGCGTTAATCAATAATTAATTAATAAGCACGTTAATAACCACCGTAACCACTCTTTTGCCTCTACGGCAACACTGGACGGACATACTATCGCAAAACAATCCCAAAAATGAAATGGCACCCGCCAAAGTGGCAGGTGAGAGAGACTGCTTCACCCACAGCCGAAATCTACCTGTATTTGGCGGGTGGGCGGGGGGCCAATGTACCTTAAAATCTGCTCTTGATTCAACAGGGAGCCAGTGGAGAGAAGTTAATACAGGAGTGATATGATCCCTTTTCTTAGTTCTTGTTAATACACGTGCTGCAGCATTCTGAATCAGCTGGAGAGGCTTAAGAGATTTATAAGAGCAGCCTGATAACAAAGAATTACAGTAGTCCAGTCTGGAAGTGACAAACGCATGAACAAATTTTTCTGCATCACTTCGAGACAGGAAGTTCCTGATTTTTGATATGTTACGTAGATGAAAAAAGGCACTTTTTTCACTCTTAGACAAGTAGTTTTCTTATTTTAAAAATAATGTTACTATTTTCTAAACCTGTTTATGGTTTTCTAGAAAGCACTTTTATTTTTGTATGGATTTCACACTCTTTTGTCAACCCGTCCCAATCCCAATCTGTACCCCTAAGCACTCACGTTAACACCGTGAGGGTTTGGTTCTGTCCCATCATCTCGTTGAGTGTTTGAGGCTCTTGAGACATTTTTACATTACAGGTCATTTAGCTGACGCTTTCATCCAAAGTGACTTACTTTGGATTTTTAACCCATGGTTTTACTTTTTTGCCCGGGGAGCAATTAGGGTTTAGGTGTCTTGCTCAGGGACACTTCAACATGGGGCAGGCAGGAGTCGAACCACCAACTTTGCAGTTCCCGGTGCACCCTCTCTACCTCCGCGACACGACGACCCCACAATAATAATGCCGCTATTGTGCTATGAAACCGGAAATGCAGGAGGCTGCGTAGCTTTTGACGCTAGTCTAGAAAAATGGGTCGACAGCACGGAAGAGTTCACTTTAACTGCAACGTTAACGTTAAGTAATATCTGATAGAAATGTTATAATATATAACATCACATCTTAGTTCACAGAATCACTTTAGTCTCGTTGGTAACCAATGTTTTGCTTTTAAATACATAAGACCCTAGAATAAACTGCTCATCGTGATACCGTTACCCCCCCATGCTCTGTTCTTATGAACATCAATGTACCAACACACATAACAAACACACCACGAGCAGCTGGTCTGTACTCGTCAGTGAAAAGTCACTTTAACGACTTCACTCTCACTTTAGAGGTTGACGCTGTGACGGTTTTATATAGTTTATACTTCATGTTATGAACAGAAATGGATCAACGTGAGCTCAGGCAGACAAATATCACTGTCTAAGTACCGGTACATAACAAATACACAAAGAAAACTGAACTCACTTTGATTCTTTTGTTTTGTTGTGTGATTATAAACTTTACATTTAGTTGTGTTTTATGGAGCAGGAGAACGATGTGTGTATTGACGTAGGCTACTGTAGCATGGACATATTCGGATGTTAAAATAGCTTATATCCAATGCAATAAATAAGAAGTCCTTGCATTCAAGTTAATGTGTTTGCTGTTTTTATTGGCAGTATTGATGGAATCTCTTCTGCCTTATTGCAATATTACTTTTAGCTGAAAGTATACAACCTAACTGATTTAATGAATTCAAAATAACAAATTTCTTCTCAGCCTGAAATATATCACGCTTGGAGAAGAAGCAATTCTTCCTAGATTAAATCAAATGAAAAGTCTGTACTTTGTCATTTATATGGCTTTTACTGTCAAGCGCAGCAGGTTGCTAGGCAACAGGAGCAGTGGAGGTATCACTGATGACGCAAGCAGAAAGTCCCCCCGTAGGCCCGACCGTCCTTTCAGAAACCGCTCGGTTCAGCCGATGCGGTTGTCGGGGGACCGGCCCGGGTAGACCAGAAGGCTGCAGGCTACAAGATGCAGCCACCCAACCATCCACGTTAAAGTCACTTAAATCCCCTTTCCGATGCTCGCTTTGACCTTCAGTGAGTTGCTGATTAACAAGCAACAGTTGTACCTAATAACACACATCAAGTTTATACTTCAGAGAGTTTTGTAGTTAATGGTTCGTCAGCTCTAAGAGATAAATCCCCCATGTGGAGTGCAGAATCGGGAATCAGGCTTTTGTTCAGAGACGCTGCAACGACTTTAATCAATAAAAGTACAAACAAGAACTTTGAACATCAATGTGAAATCAAAACAACTTTATTTACAAAAACAAATCTGTCTTACAGTTGTTTTAACCTCAAATTAAGAAATACACTTTAAAACTAGTGAAAAATAAAAAAGACAGGAGATACGAAGTAAAAGGGGCGGGGCCGTAGCAGACATCCTTGGCGTTAGATCAAGTCAGCCACTGCAAAGAAGAAAAACACACATGTCACCGCGGCAACAGCCAATCAAAGGGGTTACACATCATGTGATACTGGCTGTGTGAGGCCGCCCATCATTCGTCAACCTCATACACCCCCGCCCCTCCCCATGGTCCTATGTTCCTCCATGTTCGGTTTCTTATGAACGTCAATGTACCGACACACATTTAGAACAAACACACAACAAGCTCATGTTACCGTGAAAAGTCACATTAATGCCTCAACTGTCAAACTTCATGTCTTACTGAGGCTGCGACAGTTTAATAGAAAGTTTAGACTTGATATTATGAACAAAAATTGATGTTGCGAACCTGAAATATTACTTTCTAAGGCATACCGTTACGAACGTTGAGAATATACTAAACTTGTTTAGTGGTGAAATGATAAACTTTTGTTTTAGGAAGCAGCGTCACGCTGAAAAGAACAAAGTGTGTGGTGACATTCATCTTCTGTAGCGTGGACATATTCTGGAATATCTTAAATTAGTTAAATTAGCTCGTACAGCAAGAAAAAAATAAGTCTGTTCATACAAGTTAGTAAGTGCGTTCAGACAACGTGGTCCTTGAAGCACCCGGCCCACGTAGACCAAAAGGCCGGGTCCTCATGAGGACGCAGCCCCCCAATGAGACGCAGCTGGTGATTCTATTACCGTTCATGGGCATCTCGTCGATCTGGGTGGAGTAGTACTGCTCGATGTCACGCAGGATCCGGATGTCATCGTTTTTCACAAAGTTGATGGCCACGCCCTTACGCCCATAACGACCAGACCGACCAATCCTGGAGGGGGGTCAAGGCTCACGTGAGAAACGCATGCAGGGGATCCGTTTATTTGAATTGCAAAAGGGAGATATAAGACGCCGCGCACTAACTACTTCTGCGTACTTCCTGTTGTAGTGCGTACCTGTGGATGTAGAGCTCTCGGTTGTTGGGCAGGTCGTAGTTGATGATCAGAGAAACCTGAGGAACATCTAAACCTCGAGCCCAAACGTCCGTAGAGATCAAAACACGACTGAAACAGATCAATTGATCAATTAATATTAATCCACCGGAGGAGTATGTGATCATGTCAGACTGGGTGGTTACTCTGTGGAGAACATCGTGGTCGTAACCAAATGGTCTTGCCCAGTCTAACCCCAGTCTAGGCTCTGGGTCCCGGCCTAGTCTTGGGTCTAGCCCGGTCCCGTATTGGGGGTAACCCGGCCTGGTCTCAGTTACCTGGCTCCGGATCTGAACTCCTTCATGATGGACTCCCTCTCCTTTTGGGGCATGTCTCCGTGCATCGATGACACCGTGAAGTTGGCCTCCCTCATCTTCTCCGTCAGCCAGTCCACCTGAAACACCATCAGACCCTCAACAACCCAGAAGCCTCAGAGCAGGTGACCTGCTGGTTAGCGTAGCCTGGCTACGGTTGGGTGCAGCGTAGCTTTCGGTACCTGATTGTTAGCTAACAATAGCTCACCGCTTGTGCAGCTAGTTAGCAAACTACCTTCTATTTATTGATGTCTGTGTTTCCCTCCGTTATTAAAGTCTGCACATTGTTTCGCACCGCACAGCACAGACGCGTGCTCACCAGCGGATACAGAGCGCGTGTCGGCAACGACCCCCCCCGTCAGTTAATATATTGTTCAATTTGAAGAAAATAATTTTCTTTGTAATTTAAAAAATCATTGTCAATCATTGTGCTTTTTTCTTTGAATCACCGGTATCGAACCCCCCCCAAACGACCCCCATCCCCACGTCTAGCTCACCTTCCTCTTGGTGTTGCAGAAGATGACGGCCTGCGTGATGGTCAGGGTGTCGTACAGATCACACAGAGTGTCGAACTTCCACTCTTCTCTCTCCACGGCAACAAAGAACTGTTTGATCCCCTCCAGCGTGAGCTCATCACTAAGGGACACAAATGTATATATATATATATTATTCACGTGTCATGACGTAAGCCTGGTGGCCATAGTGACCCTGGACTCACCGCTTAACCAGGATACGGATCGGGTCAGTCATGAACTTGTTGGTCATCTCCAGGATCTCGTGAGGCAGCGTGGCGCTGATCAGACACACCTGTGTGGCTGGAGGAAGGTAGCGGTACACGTCGTAGATCTGCTCCTTGAAGCCTGGACAGGGGTCAAAGGTTAAACATCATCAGGCATCACACATGGCTATAAAGTGTTACAAACATCACTCCGCCGTGATATTATAAAACATATATACATTATACAATATGCATAGTGTATAGAATGTATTCGTGTTTGGACCCTTCTGATTCACCTGAGACGAGACTAAAGATTTAGGATGACGCATTCTTTCTCCAGTATCCTAGGACTCACTCAGTAATGTACTTTGTAGTGGGTTTTTATTACAAACTCCCCAGCTGTGATTATACAGTATTGTGACCTCGTCCTCGGGTTACCTTTGTTGAGCATCTCATCAGCTTCGTCCAGAACTAGCATCTTGATGGCTCTGGTCCTCAGACTCCTGCGACGAATCATATCTGTAGAACACAAACAGAGGCTGATGAGGACCAGGTGGAGCGGCTCACAGTGCATCAGGTGAACCAGGTGAAGCAGGTGAACCCACCAAACACTCGTCCAGGTGTTCCCGACACCACGTGCTGGCCGTAGTCCAGCTTCCTGATGTCCTCGCCTACGTTGGTCCCCCCGATGCAGGCGTGACACTGGACGTTCATGTAGTCTCCCAGAGCCAACAGCACCTGAACACACGGCAGAGACCATCAGAAACCAGCTCACGTGTTATTGTCTGAGGTTACGTCCACACGACTACGTTTCTGTTTTTAAGTGCATATGTTTTTCCTTTTTTAAGCTAAACGTCCACACTACGGCGGCGGTCGCGCACCGGAAACAGCTCAGACATGCTGGAGTTTGGTCTTGGTGTGGAAACCATTTGGTTGGCTCTTAGTCGTCGCAACGTGTCCTTCCCTCATTTGTCACACTCCAGTCACGTGACCGTGTGTATCATCATCTTCTGATTTACACAGTAACGCGCATGTCCAGTGTATGTTAATGGTCACGTGGTTTACTCTAGAGAACGTAGTAGTGTGGATGTAGCAGTGTGACCAGGTCGTCGGCGCTACCTTTTGGATCTGTCCAGCAAGCTCCCTCGTTGGAGCCAGAATCAGAGCCTGAGTCTCCCTCACCTGTAACAAGAAATATATATTAGACACACACACACACACACACACACACACACATATATTGTATAAGCAAGTCATTCTGAGGATCAATAGGATCCTAACCCTGACCTGGATGTCCAGACACTGCAGCACCGACACACAGAAGGTCGCCGTCTTCCCTGTTCCAGACTGAGACCTGAACAGATCAGAGACCAGTGATTAAATAGAACACATGTTGTTCCCCAAGATCCCCAAGACCCTCTTGGATTCAGGTGCTTAAAAGGTTAATACAGATCCCCCCCCCCCCCCAGTTTGGTTCTTACTGGGCGATGACGTCCCGGCCTTTGATGATCTGTTTGATGGCTCTCTGCTGGATCGCTGATGGCTTCTCAAAACCTGAAACACAAAAGATGAAACCTCTGGTAACATCTCGATTCAGCTATCTATTACGTGGTTCTGTCAGACAAAGGTTGCCATGGAGACGTCACAATTAGCCTCCGGCAGAAAGTCTTAAGTAAATAATCGAAGGACGTAAACTTAGCAGGAAGCTAAAGTGAATGCTAACTTATGCTAAGTTTGATAATAACCCCACTAAAACACTCACAAATAAATCCACCACTACATATGTAGAGCCTCGGTCAACCACGAAGATATAAAGAAGTAGAAAATACTTTTTTTTATAAATACTGTCATATGTAATAAATAAAATATAAACACTGAGACGAATGTTAGCTTTAGCATCCTGTGCTAACTCTCCCCTGGAGGCCGTGTGAATCCCCGGTCTACCGTAAGCATAGATCCCGCGGAGCAAGTCCTCCCGAAGGCCCATCGTGTCGAAGGTGGGGGTGACGTCCACCTCCTCGCTGGTTTCGAACTCCACCTTCGTCATGTCTTCGTCCCTCAGGATCCTCTTCCTGCCCTGTAGTCCGGCAGTAGCCATCTTCTTCACAGGTTTAAGACTGAAACTTCACGAGAAAACCAAGAAATATCTCCGACGTTGTCCGCTGGGCTGCTCTGCTAACACGGGGAGGAAGAAAGAGCGCGGGGTTCGTCGCGCTGATGACGACGTGTGGAGGCGACACGGGCTTCTTCCTGTTTGAAGAACTGCTTGATAAAGAACAGCGCCACCTGGAGGCCAGGAGGGTAAACCCACACCATAGGTAGACAGCGGCCGAATCCCAGTGCCCCCCCCTAAACCCTGGACCCCCAGGGACTCACTGACGTCACCTGGTCAGTGGGAGAGTCTGCGAGGGCTTTGAAATATTAAGGGACAGCACTTTGCTGCATCACAATATGATGTATTTAATACTTTTGACTACGTATTTCAGGCGCTTTCTTCATGACGGGAAATTTAAATTTGTTTTACTGTTTGTCAAAATAGCTTAAATGACCAAATTACATTTTTGATCAATAATTTGTAACCATTGACTCATTTCATGTGTTTTTCCTTCTTTAATCCGCTATCTTCTATATTTATTCATTTGAATATAGCCCTCTTTGTTAATCTTTTTTAAGTCTCCATGTTTCATAGAGTTCATAAAGGGCTCAAAAATGTCTCAGAGCAGAACGGTGTGACAGCGGGACAAAATCAAACCCTCCATAAGCACGTGGGGGTGGGGAGTCGGGGTGGAATTTGAATAACAATGTGAACTGGATCGATGAGTAGACCAGAACAAGTTCTGATTAGTAACTCAGGTTGTTAATGTATATATACAATTATGTATTTAAACTTGTTCACAAACCTTAATATTTCAAATGATTTATTTTGATCTTTTCTTCTCCAGTTGGCAGGAAATCACATTTTCCCTCATGTTGACATGTTATTGATCTTATCGATAGAAATGACCTGTCGCTTTACAACAATAACTGATGACATCACTACTGTATGAATAAATAAACACAAGGTCAGAGGTCAGACAGCAGAGGACCAACCTGCGTCACTTTAAGGACTAGACATCTTTAAAGTAAATCATGTGTTCACAGTCACGATGAGGTCCTTCAGGCCTGATTGGGTCATGACAATGTGCTACAGGTCATAACGAGGTCCTTCAACTCTGATCAGGTCATGATGAGGTCCTTCAGGTCATAACGAGGTCCTTCAGGCCTGATTGGGTCATGACGATGTCCTTCAGGACTGACCAGGTCATGACAATGTCCTTCAGGTCATAACGAGGTCCTTCAGGCCTGATTGGGTCATGACGATGTTCTTCAGGACTGACCAGGTCATGACGATGTCCTTCAGGTCATAACGAGGTCCTTCAACTCTGATCAGGTCATGATGAGGCCCTGCAGGTCTGAAGTGGTAAACATGCTCTGCTGCAGCAGGAAGCTTAAGTCATCGTGCTGTGAAGCTTCCGACTTAACTTTATGTCTGATGACATCTTCACTACATTCACTTTAACAAAGAGGACCCAAGTATTTGAGAGAAGAGTGTTTCAATGTTTGTTATATTCTCAAAATACTAGAGAACTTTATTGTGGGAATCTCTGATGTCGCTTCCTGTTTGAAGTGTCCGATGATCATGTAACCGTCAGACGTCCTTTGATTGGTGGACATCCAGACTAACAACCTGCAGCTCCGTCAGGGGACTGCTGCTTTGCTGACTGATCAGCATCTGGACACAGTACAAGAGTATTAATACTATTAATCCTGGCAGTACAAGTATGCAGACTCACATCTCAGTTATCATATTAACGTTAAAGTTTCACAGTGAGATCAAGAAGTCACAGAGCAGCATCAACACATGACAACATCACACAGTAGCCATATGTTGTATTAGTGCTGAGTGAGGTCCTACCGGGTGCAGCTGGACAGTGGAGACGGGGATCTGAGCAGTAACGGGAGGAAGGGAGGTGAAGAAGACCTGAGGAAGAGAACCTGAAAGGTGTATTAAGCATAAAGTCTTTAGTAACAGAAAATGCAATTAGACCTCTTCTAAAGAAATGATAGACATATCTGTAACGTTCCTCTCTAAGATCCTTCAGAAACACCCTGGATCCACAGTCAGGGGCACGTATATATATATATATATATATATATATATATATATATATATATATATATATACCACATTTATTACATAACGCAATACAGTTCTGTCTGTATATATAATATTTATATACTTGGGTCCTGGTTTTATCTGGACTGGACTGCTGCCTGACCCCCACTGCGATACACACATGAACAACAGTCCTACCTGGGTCATGTGACTGGGCGTGGCTTGTCGGGGGGAAAGCGTTGAGAACAGCGAGGCTGCCTTCGCTCAGTGACGACGTCGGTGTAGCGTACATAACCGTGTGACTGCCAGGGTACATCATGTGACCTGCCACCGATGAAGACGACGAAGAGGAGGACATCCCGGGGGCATGGAGACTGGCTGCTAAGAGACAGCACATGACCTCACAGCGAAGTTATCTACTAAAAAAAGTGTGTAGAAACCTACCAGCAGCGTACTAGTGAGAGGGGCGGGCCAACGGTCTTACCAGTGGAGAAGGCGGGGCTGTGGATGTCTGAGCTGTTCTGATTGGTGGAGGTCTGCTGACTGCTGTGCTGAATATGGATGGTCTGTAGCTGCTGAGATACTCCGCCTCCTCCTGATGAACACACGCACACAGATGAAGCGAACCATCGCATTTCAGAGGCCACTCGGTTCAGCCGACGCAGTTGTTGGGAACCCGGCCCACGTAGACCAGAAGGCCGGGTGCAGCCCACCAAATGAGACACGGCTAGGAGAGACAGAGAGCCCACACACCTGACAGGGACAGGGTGGTTGGGAGGCGGAGCAGCGTGGTTGGCTGAGTTTGCTGAGCCAGCGTGGAGGCGGAGCTGGGTCCCACAGGGCCCTGCAGTTGGCTGAGGGGGATGGAGTGTGTGCCGGGGGGCATAGAGGCACCTGTGGACAGGTGAGGGAGGGGGCCACAGACCGGTTAGCAGTTAGAGGCTAGATAGAACATCAGTAAGAATAATAATGTGACAAATATTAATGAGCAGATCCTTGTAATTAAAGCCCAAGCCACCTGAAGCTCCGCCTTCTTACCTGACATCAAGGTGAAGCCTCCAGGGACAATGACCCCAGCGGACGTCTTCAGCAGCGCCCCGTTGGTGGAGGAGGGAGGCTGCCAGGAGGGGAGGCTGGTTTGCACCTGCATGGACGCTGTGGAGGAAGAGGGAGCGGGCTGTGTGGTGCCGGACATGTTGGACACGAAAGCTGGTTTGATCACATCCTACAAGAAGAGACATGAGGGAGAGGGCTGAGCACATTTACCACGTCGTCCAAGGTTACCATAGAACCTTCTCCCGTGATTAAACTGAATAAAAAGCTCATGTTATTTCTTGTACGTCATTTCTGTCTCGACATGGTCGTTCCAATCCCCCCCCCCCCCCCCCCCCCACACACACACACACACACACACACACACACACACACACCTCTAAGGTTGTCGTTACCTTGGCAACATCAGAGCCGCCGTCAGCCTCGGACACTTGGTAGGTGAGGTCCGTCTCCTCGAAGCCTGTGGCGCTCATCCTCTGGTCGGAGGACGGGTCGCAGCGAGGAGGCGAGTCTGGAGAGTTGAGGCAGGTCTGGATCAGAGCCTTCCCGGTCTCAGAGGTGATCATCGGCTGCAGCTTCCTGGTGGCAAAGGTGTACACGTGACCCGTCTCACTGGCCACCAGCAGCAACACCTGAGTCCCGGTCAGCGTTGACAACTCGTAGGCCTGCAGGAGCAGACTCCTTCGCATCAGTGTGGACAGGAAACTCCTCAGACATTTTAAGAAGGGCGCCAATGACTCTAAAGTGCAGCCTCAAGTGAGACGAACGTCTACAAGTGTCCAAACTGTCCAGGTCGTGGACCACCTGTTGTGAGTTACCGGTCTTGATTTACTCACCTTCTTCATGATACCGGTCTTCCTCTTGCTGAAGGTTGTGTACCTTCTCAGCTTGTTGTCTATGAACTCCATCTTGATTTTAACTCTTCCTCTGGTTTTCTTACCGGGTTTAGCTCCCGGTACCGCGGGGCTGACCCCTCCGGACTGATGACCGACTTCCCGATCACTCCTCTCCCGCTTCACGCCTCTCCTGTCCCCGCCACGGCCTGCCGTGTCCTCGTCCTCCCCGGACTCAGAGTCCATGTCGGAGCAGCTGTACAACACGTCATTGGCGTATTCCCGGTCTCTCTCGGTCCTTGTGTTTCCCGGGGGACTGTTGACCTCTTTTCCGGTTCTAGTCCCCATCCCGCTGCTGGCTTGGGTCCCCCTGCACTGGACCTGAAACCCTCCGCCTCCAACTGGGCCAAAGCTCCCTAAAGGTGGAGGCAACAACTCTCCCTAACTAAGCTAACTAGCGTCAAGTAACGGTTAGCATCAGCTAACGGTTAGCATCCGCTGCTTAGGCAACAAGTCAAGCTAACTGTCCGTCAAACTGCGTAAATCACGCAGTAGTGAGGCCAAACTGCCGAAGCACATCAGAGGAAACAGCAAAAAACTCGTCAGAATAAAAACATACGTGGTTTTTCCGGAACCAGTTACAAAGTAGTATTTGTTACCAGTAATTAGTGACGGGCGGCCGAACACCAGCAGCATCTGCCGATATCCCTCCGCGGCGGAATGTAGTTCTGCACATTGTGCGTATTCCTGCACTAAATACTAAATACTACACAGTATATCACAAACGTTGTCCGCTGACGTTATGTCCCATGAGTGTCTTATTATATATATATATATATATATATATATATATATATATATATATATATATATCCATGGATGGATGGATATATATATATATATATATATATATATATATATATATATATATATATATATATATATATATATATATATATATATATATATATATATATGGACCTGAATATATATATACATATACATATACATACATGTACACATACATACATATACATATATATATATATATATATATATATATATATATGGACCTGAATATATATATACATATACATATACATACATATACACATACATACATATACATATATATATATATATATATACATATATATATATATATATTCTGTATTTTCTCATAAAGCCTGAACATACTGGTTATTTGGCCAATGTTTGATAACCGACCGCTGCCAGTTCAGTGTTTCCATCATTATAAACAGGGTGCCCCCCCCCCCATGACGTAATAAACCTGGGGGAGACACTGCAGTCTACCTCATCAATGGGAACAACGTGTGTGTGACTTGTGTCACTGGGAAATGGGTTGTGGTTTTATCTGTTTAAGTCAGATACATTTGTTGTTGTTGTTGTTTCCATCATCCCAACGGCAGGTCACGTGATCTGCAGGCGCCTTCTGATCACATTGTGACGGACTGACGTGTTGTGTGAGCGAGGTTACGCATTAAGAGTTTGTCCTTAATGGAATTTATTTCATTACTTTTACTTTTATACTTTAACTAGTTTTGAAACCAGTACTTTTATACTTTTACGTAAAGTAAAAAAGTAAGTAAAAAGCTTGAGTTAGTACTTCAACTTCTGCGGGAGTCTTTTTAAACCCTAGTATCTGTACTTATATTGAGTAATGAATGAAATACTTTTGACACCTCTGGTAATCGTCGGGTTAAATTTGTTCCCAGGCAAAACATTAATTAATTAATAAATAAACAAGTGAACAAATAAGATAACATTAATAAATTAATATATAATATCGGTATGGTGGCTCGTGTCATATTTGCAAAAAACTAGTAAAAGATGACCAGATGGAGTGTTCTGTTGTATTGTGACGGGTCGAGGTACATTTCCTGTTATATAGATATGGTCCAAAATCAAGTTTTTCCACTGTGTGATATGTATATTGTTCCTGGATTTCCAGTTCACAGTGAGTTTATTTATGACGTGTTATAGAGGAGCTGTGACGTTGAGGAGGTAGTGCGCAGTGATACCAAAAGGCAAGATGTGCATTAAGCCACGTAGGGGAACTACTTTATAAAAAAGACGCACGTTTTCTTACAAGGTGCTGCCGCTCCTTATTGGTAAAGAAATACAGACTAACTACAAATTAGTCTTTCTATTACAAATCTACAAACAACAACAAGCCACCTTGAAAATGATATTAAAATGACACAATAAAAACTCGTTGGCGCTCTATCCCTACTATAAAAATACAGGTTGTGTATGTATATATATATATATATATATGTGCACTTCAGTGTGCTACTTGAATCAGGTCAAACAGTGTTTATGACATTATGGATTAATTAGTGAGCCCCGCTCTGACCCTTGATCTCTGAACCATGACCTGGTGCCTGCGGTGCTCTGGTCTGGAGCCAGTCCACCTGCTGCTGAGCTATCTTTACCTGGGATTATCAGCAGGGAGACTTCCTGTTGTTCCTTAGAGAGCTGCTGGTCTCACAGCAGCAACATGTCCTTCAACTCCGCAGCCGGAGGCCACGCCCCCTGGAGGAACAGCAGCCTGCTGCTGGGGGGCGGGCGGGACCCCCCGCTGTCTGACCAGGGAGAGACCATCATTGGAGTGTACCTTCTGCTGCTGGGTCGGCCTCCACACACACACACACAATATGTTTCACCTTTTGTGTGTGCGTCTGTGTTAGTTTGTCTGTCTGGGTGTCTGTTTGCACGGCTCTGTGTGTGTGTCTGTGCCTGTCAGTGTGTGTTGCTGTGTATTTGTGTGTGTCTTTCAGTCTCTATGCGATTGTGTGTGTGTGTGCTGCTCACTTGTCCCCTGTCTGACCCCTGTCTCCTGGTGTGTTCAGGGTGGTTGTCCTGGTTTGGAAACAGCATCGTCCTCTTCGTTCTGTACAGACAGAGAGCCAACCTGCAGCCCACCGACTACCTGACCTTTAACCTGGCCGTGTCCGACGCCAGCATCTCTGTGTTTGGATACTCCAGAGGCATCATCGAGATCTTCAACGTCTTCCAGGGCAGCGATTACCTCATCTCCTCCATCTGGACCTGCCAGGTACCAGACTCACCTGACATACACCCGAGAGACACCTGACAAATACCTGTGACACACTTGAGACACGCCTGAAACTCACTGAGAAATATCATACCATACATACCTGAGATGCGCTTAGACTAACCTGACACTCACCTGACATACCTGAGAAATACCTGAGACTCATCCGAGACACAGGAATCCAGCTTTTACCCATCCCGTTTGTGGTGGAAATTTTGTGGATTTAGCCCATGTGAGAAATCAAAAGTATCTTGAGCTTGCTTTGTGATTAAGTATTTATTACTAACTAGGATATAGAAAAATGATAAAGAATACAGAAATCATCAGCACAGACAGAAGTCAAATGACTACAATTCAGCTGAAAAGGGACAGAAAGTTCCTTCCCCCAAAAGGAGCAGGAAGATCTGACAAAGTTTCTGGGGGGAACCAGGAGCTTTTATACATCTCTTCGATTCGAGGAATGGTAACCAGATGTTGTTTCGGGAACCTCTCTGTCCAAGCCACATATGGATTTCATCGTGGACTAGGTCAGGTCACGAGTTTCCCAAGAAAGGTCACATACGAGTTCTTGAGACTCTTACAATATGCACCTCAACAAATTCTCCCCTGACACCGTTGTCTCCTCCAGGTGGACGGGTTCTTCACGCTGGTGTTCGGACTCAGCAGCATCAATACCCTGACGGTGATCAGCATCACACGCTACATCAAAGGTTGTCACCCCAACAGAGGTCAGAGTTCATCTTCACGGTGCAGAAGTCTCATAAAGGTCTGATCTTTGTCCGGTGAGCTGAGATGTTCCTCATGTTTCAGCTCGTCACATTAGTAGAACCAGCGTGTCCATCAGCCTGCTGCTCATTTGGATCACAGCTGGGTTCTGGTCTGGAGCGCCGCTGCTCGGCTGGGGGAGCTACAAAGGTACGAAGATTCTAATCCAACTAAACCACCTATCTCTGACCTGTGACCATTGAGCCCTCTGTGCTCCTCTGTAGTCATGAAGTCTTTGAAGGGCTAGTCCTGTCCCACCTAAAAAGCCTCACCGACCCCTCCTGGAACCCCTACAGTTCGCCTACAGAGCCAACAGGTCAACATGGCCCTGGATTCTCCAGCATCTGGACTCCCCAGGAACCTACACCAGCATCCTGTTTGTGGACTTCAGCTCTGCCTTCAACACCATCATCCCGTCTCTGCTGCAGGACAAACTCTCCCATCTGCACGTCCCCGACTCCACCTGCAAGTGGATCACAGACTTCCTGTCTAACAGGAAGCAGCACGTGAAGCTGGGGAAACATGTCTCAGCGTCCCGGACCATCAGCACCGGTTCCCCCCAAGGCTGCGTTCTTTCCCCTCTGCTCTTCTCCCTGTACACCAACAGCTGCACCTCCAGCCACCAGTCCGTCAAGCTCCTGAAGTTTGCGGACGACACCACCCTCATTGGACTGATTTCTGGTGGGGACGAGTCCGCCTACAGGTGGAGTCTGACCATCTGGTGTCGTGGTGCAGCCAGAAAGACCTGGAGCTCAACGCTCTAAAGACAGTGGAGATGGTTGTGGATTTCAGGAAGAACAGAGCCCCACCCTTCCCCATTACCCTGTGTATCCCCTCCGTTTTCTGGGCTCCATCATCACCCAGGACCATCATTATCCAGGACCCTGGAAGCAAACTGACTTGTCCTCTTCCAGGACCCCAGAACACTCTGGAAACTGTTTGTGCCCCAAGGTGGCTGAGATCCATCAGGACCAAGACCTCCCGCCACACAAAAAGTTTCTTCTCTTCGGCAGTCAGGCTCATCAACAGAGCCCGGGTCACCCCCTTTTTCTACCGGTCACTCCTTTGCACATCCCTTCACACTCCATAAGTACATACACTTGAACACTTTTACATACACTCACAACACACTTTGTTAGAGTCTGGTTATCTGTTTGCCTTTGCACTTAATTTGAATTTGTTTTGTTTAATTTTCATATATTTTATTCTGTTTTCCTCTAGTTTGTATATTCTTCTATTTTATACTGTAGATTTGCATTGAGAAGTTTAAAATTGAGCATGTCATTTTTCCCGAACTGTGTTATTTGTCTTGATGACCATTGTCTCATTGTTTTACTGTGCAATGTTATGCACCAACCGCCACATCAAATTCCTTCTATGTCTAATATACTTTGGCAATAAATGTTCCTGATTCCTGATTTCTGATTCCTTCCTGGTCCGCAGACCGAGGCTATGGGACCTGTGAGATCGACTGGGTCCAGGCCAACTATTCCAGTGTCTACAAGTCCTACATCATCTCTATCTTCATCTTCTGCTTCTTCCTCCCGGTGCTCATCATGCTCTTCTGCTACGTGTCCATCATCAACACAGTGAAGAGGGGCAACGCCCTGTCAGCTGGGGGGGAGCTGAGCGACAGGCAGAGGAGGATTGAGAGGGACGTCACCATCGTGAGTCCTCGTGGGTCCTCTTGGGTTGTCATGGGTCCTTGTGAGTCCTTGTGTGTCCTTGTTGGCCCTCATGGGTCTGAGTCCTCATGGGTCCTCATTGGTCCTCATGAATCCTTGTGAGTTGTGGGTCTCATGGGTCTGAGTCCTTGTGGGTCCTCATTGGTCCTCATGAATCCTTGTGAGTTGTGGGTCTCATGGGTCTGAGTCCTTGTGGGTCCCCATGAGTCTGAGACCTCGTGGCTCTGAGTCCTTCTGAGTCTGTCCTCATGGGATTTATCTAGAGGTGACAAGAGGCTAAGCTACATGCTAACGTTAAATCAAAGACTAGTGAGATGACCCCTGCCTGTTGTTGGTTCCTCCAGGTCTCCATAGTGATCTGCACAGCCTTTATCCTGGCCTGGTCTCCGTATGCGGTGGTCTCCATGTGGTCCGCGTGGGGCTTCCATGTGCCCAACCTCACAAGCATCTTCACCCGCCTCTTTGCCAAGTCTGCCAGCTTTTACAACCCCCTCATCTACTTCGGACTCAGCTCCAAGTTCCGCAAAGACGTGGGCGTGCTGCTGCCCTGCACACGGGACTCCAGGGACACCGTGAAGCTGAAACGCTTCAAATCCAAGGCTGAGGCCCACGGGCGCCTCCGGGTCCCCCTCAACCGGACGGAACGGAAGTACTCGCCTGGGTTCCTGCCCCACCCGACCCCTGCCGGGCCCAACTGTAACAGAAGCAGCCCCCCCGGCACGCCGCCGCCCATCAGCAAGGAAGTGTTCCACATCCACATGCCCCGCCCCTCTGACACCGGGCCTGAGTTTGAATGTGACAGACTCTGATGGAGGCGTGTGGATACATATACATTATATATGTATATTATATAGTTTGGACACACTTTCTCATAGAATTGAATAAGAAGATGTTTACTTTTACTTTTAAATGGTACTGTATATATTATGTCCCTATATTATAGACCTGTCCCTGAGCAAGACACCTAACCCCTAATTGCTCCCCCGGGCAAAAATGTGAAAAAGCCATGGGTTTAAAGTGTAATGTAAGTCGCTTTGGATAAAAGCGTCTGCTAAATGACCTGTTATGTAATGTAATGTAATATGTATTTATATTATTTAAACATATAATATACATAAAATATATATATATATTTATATATATCGCAGATGTATATATAATGATAATTATATAAGGCGTAACAGTGCCAACGTATTACATGAGAACCGTGGTTTGTATTTATTTATGAAGTAATAACATAATAAAAAGCTGAAGAAGGACGTGGCTGTCAGCGTCCTCTAGAGGTGTAACCATGGTGACAGGATATTATGGTCTGTAGTGGGATGAACTGGGGGGGTGAGTACTCTCACGTCTAACGTCTTAAAGCCAAATGAGTTTAACTGATCTAGATTCGTCTGTTTGCAGCCTGCAGGCAGCAGCTGAGCAGATGTTTCATTTTCCACATAATGACCTAATAATCATGTACGTGCGAGTCCACAGTGAGCTCACCGGGATTTAAGGACACGTGTTTGGATCCGTCGTGTTATCCGAGCGGAGCCGAGGAGCTCCGAGGAGCTCCGGGGAGCGTCAATAGGAGCTCCAGCTCCTCCTCAGCATCCACCCCGCGGACCGGGGAAGCTCTGCAGGACGAGCCGGATCCCGGATCCCGGAGCGGAGAGCGGTGAGTCCAGGCCGATCGGCTCTGTATCGACGATCTCTGCTCACGGACAAAGTGATTGGAGACCTGTCAGGCATCCGGTCCCGTCAATGACGTCATCTGCGGTCAGAGGCCGATGGACGCAGAACGACTGATCAGCCGAACAGGCGCGCGCGCACACACGCACACAACCCGCTCCTCACACTGTGCTGAGATGACTAATACAATGCAATGCTTCTCATAGTGTATTTGTCTGTCACTGTATTATGTTGTTATCTTCTTTTATTGTATTAATTTATCTCACTATTTGTTGTGTTTTGTTCTAGTAGACTATAATCTCTTATTATTATGACATTATTCTACATTATTTTCCTGTTTTCTATAATATTTTATCTTCTTACTTTTGTACTATTGTTCTACTTTAATATGTGCTTCTTATTTTATTGTTATTTTTGCTCACTGTCTGAAATTAACTATATGATTTTGTTTCTAACATCAGTGAGGAAGAAATGTGTTTTGTAACGAGGCTAGCATGAAGCTAACGTTACCATAGAAACGCTGTATTACCCTACAAAAGATCTGGTCAGTGAGTGTGAGCATGCGCACAGCAGCGGGACTGGTTTCCATGGTTACCACAGGTTAGGGAGCTGCGCTCTGAAACCAGGTGAAAGAAAGTCAGATTCCTTTCCACGCCACCTAAGCAGCCATGATGCTACCAACATGTCAAGCACATGTGATCAGAGCAATCTGATTACACCTGTCTCCTAGCAACAGTAACCACATCCTGTGGTTGTTTGTGTGTTACCATGGCAATGCCCTGTGAGGCTGAACTAAAATCCTTCAATAGTAGATTATATTAGAGTTCTATATAGTATCTAATGTTGCAATGAAAATGATTCAACCGACCAAAGACCAGCACCTCCAGGACTTAGAAGAGCCGCCTTCGGCTGTTATGACGTGATGCAGACGTGATGCAGACGTGATGCAGACGTGATGCAGAGCCAGCAGCTTCCTGTGGAGTCTCAGCCCGTTCCTGACCTGGAGGCAATGAGGCTCTTGGGTGTGCATTTTGGAACAGCATGACATTCTTTCCTAAGACTTCCTGACTGAATCCATCGTGCCCTCCACGCGCTGCAGGTTTCCAGTGCCAGAGGCAGCAAAGCAGCCCCCTCGCATCATTCAGCCCCCGCCATGCCTCACTGTAGGCAGGGGGTTCTTTTCAGCATATGCTTCATTCTTCCTCCTCCAAAAGATCCATGAGCCCCAAAACGTTCCACTGAGCTTTCATCGCTCTATAGAACAGCATTCCCAAACTGGTGGCTTATTTATCTGGTTTTATTTATTAAGTACAGTTGTGATCAAAAGTTTACATACACGTGTAAAGAACATAATGTCGTGGCTCTCTTGAGTTTCCCGTTATTTCTACAAGTCTGATTTTTCTCTGATAGAGTGATTGGAACAGATACTTTGTCACAAAAAACATTCATGAAGTTTGATTCTCTCATGACTTTATTATGGGTTAACAGAAAAAGTGACCAAATTTGCTGGGTCAAAAATATACATACAGCAACATGAATTAGCAATTTTGGTGACTTAGAAAGTTGACAATGAAATGAGAAAAGAGCCACGACATTATGTTCTTCACAAGAGTATGCCAACGTCTGACCACAACTGTATCTTTATTTATGTGTGTGCATATAGGAGGCTACTATTGATGTGCTTTTGGGTCCGTAGTGCGGGCAGGGAACCCTTCAGTGTTTAGAATGCCTTCCTCTGCAAACTGAAAGCTCAGGTTCTGCTGCAGGTGTTTTCAGTCACCACTTTCCTCCTCAGGAATCTGCTGGCAGCGGCTGATATCTTCGTCTTTCTGCCACATCGTCGTTGTGTAGCAACTGTTCCTTCAACTCACCAACTATGCTTCTACCTGGATCTCTGGGGACATTCTGTGCTTTTGATACCTTTTTGTATTCTTTTCCGTCTTTGTGCAAGGATCTCTTCACTGAACGTTTTTGACAATTCTTTTGCCATATTTCTTTCATGCAATCAAAGATCACTCTCAACAAACCCCTAGCGAGTATGTGTTCTATCTCAAGCACACCTGAACTAATGAGGATACGCTTGAAACACGGAGCTGAATCATTTTAAAGGGGGCTGAAGTACTGAAGATGTTTGTCATCCAGGGTTTGAATCATTTTGACACTGCAGGGATTAGAAATAGCATTTTGGATTGAATTTCGATGAAACCACAATCCCCCCCTCGTCTTTGCCCAGGTGGACCATGCCGTTGGTGAAGCGGCTCATCGAGCCCCGGCATCTGTGCCGCGGCGCTCTGCCTGACGGAGTCATCAGTGAACTCGAGTGCGTCACCAACAGCACGCTAGCTGCTGTCATCAAACAGCTGGGAGGCCTCAGTGAGTGATGGTTACCGATGAGCAGCCCTTACAGGTGCTGCTGGGATGATGTAACAGAGTGTCCGCCAGGTGAAGATCTGAGCTGTGTGACCTGCAGGTCGTCATGCAGAGGACATCTTCACTGAGCTCTTCACTGAGGCCAACACCTTCTACCTGAGGATGAGCAGCCTGCAGGAGAGGGTGGACCTTCTGGCTGTGAAGGTCACTCAGCTGGACTCCACGGTGGAGGAAGGTGGGTGAAAATGTGTAGACACATCATCTTCTTCATCACCACCATCGTCCTCACCATCATCATCTTCTTCATCATCCCCATATTCTACTTCATCATTGTAATCATCATCACCATCGTCATCTTTTTCATCATCACCACCATTATCAGCATCCTCTCCATCATCTTCTTCATCGGGATCATCATCATCACCATCATCTCCATGTTCATCGTCACTAAAATGCAAAACATTGAAAACAAACATTAAAGCAATAAACAAGAATAAGTTGCAGTTAATGGAATAAACAGTAAAAAGCACCCACATCATCCTTGAATCTGGTCAACTAAAGGCAGCAGAGAAAGTCTTGAGTCTCTCCACAGACCTGTGTGTCCTCCAGTCTGTCCACCTGTTTGGGAGTCTCAGCAGACCTGCAGCTTCCTGGGAGTTTGTCGAGTCAGATATGTGGAGCAGAGAAACTCAACACTGCTTCTCTGTGTGGTCCTGGCTCTGGGGAGTGAAAGGAGTCTGGGTGGTTTGTACGGGAACAGGTCTAAGCCGTTCAGGGCTTTATAAACCAACCACAGGGCTTTAAAGTCAATTCTTTGTTGGGCAGGAAGGCAGCGTCAGACCTCAGAACTCGAGCGATTTGATCCATCTTGGTCTTAGTTAGGACTTGAGCTGCAGTATTCTGATTGACTTTTTACAGAGACCTGCGAACACACTGTTACTAAAGTCCACTCTACTGAAGATTCTTTTCAATTCATTTTATTTTTTTATTACAGTTTGTACACATGCAACATCCTCCGTCCCAAAACCAGAATGCTTGCACAAGTTTTTCCAAATCCTGTTGAGACTTATGTTGTGGAATATTTCAATAAACTAGTCCGGGAGAAGAGAATGATTTCCTATAATATTTATCTCATAAAACCACGTCTTGATGAATGATCAAAGTTGCAAAAAGTCCATTTATTGCCTGTAAGCAGGAGGTCAAACACACCAGCACGTATCACAGCGCTCTGTCTCCCAGCAGTAGTTGTTATACACGTGTGAAGGCCGTCCTCAGTCGCAGGAACGAGAAGCTGCAAACCAAGTTGGGGTAAGAACCCAGGTTAAGATGGAGCAACACACGGTTCCTTTGTTCCAGCGTCTGTGTGGGAGTTCTTCACACACATTAAATCACTCCTATAGCATACAACTATGTTACAACATATTTTTATTATTACACTTAAATCCTCTAATCCTTTATATATTCTTCAGGTTATAATCGGCTGATTTTGTAATTATACAACTACATTTCTGGGTTGGTTTGTGGTTTTTAACATCAGCGATTGAAGCTCAGCTTGACTTTTGTTTGTTTGTCCTTGGCCTCAAAAACAATTCTGTTTTATCTTTGTTTAATGTCAATTCAATTCTGGCACATCCTGTTGTTTTATTTATTTAATGCATTGACCCAACCCTTGTATGAGATTATAGTCCTCTGGCTACATTGTTATATAGATTTGTGTGTTGTCTGCATAATTATGACACTCTTTATTCTTTCCATAATCTGAGCTAGTGGAAGCATGTAGAGGCGTTACGTTACATCACAGGTCATTTAGCAGACACTTTTATCCAAAGCGACTTACATTGCACTTTAAACCCATAGCTGTCCACATTTTGCCCGGGGAGCAATTAGGGGTCAGGTGTCTTGCTCAGGAACACTTTGACTTGAGACGTGGGGCAGCCGGGACTCGAACCACCAACCGCGCCACGACGACCCCCCCCCCCACGAGGTGTTGAACAGGAGAGGCACCTATTGAACCTTGGGAATCACCACATGCCATTGAAGTGGATGTCCTAGAAAACCTATAGTACAATGTATACTAGTAGTAGTAGCATTTATACTACTAAGAATTACTACTATATACTATATTACTACTCCTGCTAATACTAAGTATTCAACTGATTTCTACTAATACTGATAGTACTGCTACTAATACAACTAGTCGTACTTCTACCGTCTATTGAAGGTACTGTTGGTCTTGTAGTGTCTCTGCAGGACATCAACATGAGGAAGGCTTTCCGAAGCAGTACCATCCAGAACCAGCAGGTGGTATCACGGGCCTCCATCCTCAACCCGGTTCTGGAGATGTACCAACGCTGTGACAAACCACCCCCCCTCAACATTCTGACTCTTTATAGGTCAGTTTAACATGCTGCCATCACGGCTCCCCATAGGTCACGTTTAACATGCTGCCATCACGGCTCCCCATAGGTCACGTTTAACATGCTACCATCATGTGTGTTTCTAGGGACGATAAGAAGGACGGTATGAAGTTCTACACCGACCCGTCTTACTTTTTCAGCCTGTGGAGGGAGAAGATGCTTCAGGCCACCGAGAACAAACGAAAGGCGAAGAGAAGACAGAAGGTTTGTTCGCTTTCATCTCAAACGTAACATAATCAATATAAACAGAGTGAAAAGCTTCATTTTTCTGTCCAGGAACAGAAACATGTGGAGGAGTCTTCAGGAAGGGAGGTGAAGAAGGTGAGTAATGTACATTAATAGAGACATAGCGTAAACAAAGACAGACACAATGTAAAAAAGAGACCCGCGGACCCCCGGTACAGGGGGTCTGCGGAGGTACTGCAGGGGGGTCGCCAAATCTTTGGTTGATGAGACAATTTTTTTTTTTTCAACCAATTTTTTTTCCACAAATTTAAATGTCTTGAGAATTGTATTTATTGTCTTTAAATACCGATTAACATGAATCCAACATGTCGTAGAAACGGATAAATTGATGGAGGAGACGTCGTCTTTCAGTCCCGCTGATACGACATCACAGCCAATCAGATCCATTCATGCGCACGTCTAAAGAGGGCGGAACTGAAAGATAAAAGATGGCGGACCAAACTGCGTAAAATAGGGGGCATTATAAGTCATATAATGTCAGGAGTCAGGAACATTTATTACCAAAACATGTTAGACATACAAGGAATTTGACTGGGGAGTTGGTGCATAACATCAGACAAGACAATGGACAACAAGACAGATAAGACAACATGAAGAGAGTGACCGGTGGACCGTCAGAGTCAGTCAGTGGGGGACCGGCTCTGTTGATGAACCCGACTGCCGACGGGAAGAAACTGTTGGTGTGGCGGGAGGTCTTAGTCCTGATGGACCTCAGCCTCCTGCCAGATGGAAGGGGCACAAACAGGTTTTGTCCGGGGTGAGAGGGGTCGGCTACCATCTTTTTAGCTGCTTCAGAGACCTGGAAGCGAACAAGTCCTGCAGGGACGGCAGATTGCAGCCGATCAGCCTCTCTGCAGAGCGGAGGACACGCTGCAGCCTGCCCTCGTCCTTGGCTGTGGCTGCAGCGTACCAGACGGTGATGGAGGAGCAGAGGACGGACTCCATGATGGCCGTGTAGAAGTGGACCATCATCGTCTTTGGCAGGTTGGATTTCTTCAGCTGCCTCAGGAAGAACAACCTCTGCTGAGCCTTCTTGGTGATGGAGCTGATGTTCAGCTCCCACTTGAGGTCCTGGGTGATGATGGAGCCCAGGAAACGGAAGGAGTCCACAATAGTGACGGGGGAGTCACACAGGGTGATGGGGGAGGGTGGAGCTCTTTTCCTCCCGAAATCCACAACCATCTCCACTGTCTTTAGAGCGTGGAGCTCCAGGTTGTTCTGGCTGCACCACGACACGGACTGGTGACTGGAGGTGCAGCTGTTGGTGTACCGGGAGAAGAGCAGAAATGACCATGCACATGTTTTATGTTGACATACTTAATAATGTAGCTTAGTAGCTCTCCTCTGTTGATGGACTACTGGGAACACCTTTATTGATTGATATCTCTGTGCTTCCTGAAGGTCCGTAAAGCCCGTAACAGACGCCAGGAATGGAACCTGATGGCGTACGACAAGGAGCTCCGCCCCGATGCTCGGATGTCCCCGTCACCCATCCACACCTCTGACGGCTCCATGTCACCAGAGAGGTAAACACGCTGGTCCTCACACTTCACCGTCATCAGTCCCAACCAGAGGTCAGACTCAGCTGGAATAGCAAACGCTTTCAATCACTATTTCATTCCTTCAGTACCTACTTTTGCTACATTTTTCTCTCTTGAGAATACACACGTTGGTATATTAAATTCATCAGAGCCGACCTTCAGAATACGAATATATATACGGTATATATATATATTATTATTTTATTTTTTTACCGTATACATTTAATATACATTGTACGTGTATATATCCCATCTGCAAAATCACCAACCTCTCAATCTCTCAGATCATGTTTTCCACTGTTTGGAAGTCGGCTGCAGTTGCTCCAGTATTCAAAGATGAGAGATCCTCTTTTTACCTGTATACAGACAGATCAGTATCCCGCTAACAATTCCAAAAGTCGCAGAGAAGTTGGCAGCTGAGCATTTGATCTGCCATCTGAATACCAGTTTGTTTGCCCTTCACCCAATGCAATTTGGCTTTAGAGCCAATTATTCTACTGACACCTGCTTCTTCACAGAAAACAATCTCTATTGGACAAAGGGGGGTGTTGTTTAAGTTGTACGTCTTGTTATCAAGAAGGCATTTCACACTGTTAGAATACTTTTGTCCAAGTTGCACAGCTTCAGTTTCTCACCAGGTAAATGGATTGAATCTATTTTGCTAAATAGATCTTAGTAGGTCCAAATACATAATTATCAATCTATTCACCTCCACTTGTCCACAAGCGTCCCATAAGGATCTGTCCAGGGCCCAGCGTTGTTCTCTCGTCTCACTTCCTGGTTGTAAAGTCGTGCGATTGTTGCAGAGCGATTCACCTCCAGAACAAAGGGTGGAGTCACGTGTTTTGTTGAAGACGACCTAGAGAGTCACGTCTTTGTGTGTGGAAGTCGCTGGTTGCTTTATTTATTGATCTTAGACTTTATTGCCCCGTGCATCCACACTGCTGCTTTTCATCAAGGACACATTTGTCCCGTATTTTCCTCCACGACTTTGTTCCCCTCGTTTGTGGAGATCTCCCTCCATGAATCAGAGGCCATCCGGCGTCCTCATAGTCCGCCAATGACGGCTTGTACAAGTGCTCATATTTACACATTTCTTCCCTCAAAAGCTCTTCAATCTGATCCGTTCTCCCGTAAACATTCTTCCTTTTAATAACGGCCGTATTGTGCTGTGAAAACGGAGACGTGAGACTCCGTAAAGGACGTAGTCAGCGGACCAATCACAGCCTGGTGCTCCAGGAGGCTGCGTCGCCTTAGACGCTAGTCTAGAAAAACGGGTCGACGCACGCAAGGAGGTGAAAAGACACGCAAGAGACACGCACACGCAAGGGACATGCTTTGAAAACACTTTGCTTTACTCCAAGGTTCATGTGACTGACGGTTAAAGCGATGCTGTTTACAACTAAATGTAAAGAATTTCCCAAATTAACTGTAAATGAAGTGTAAAGCCGGACAACAGAGGCCGGTAATACGTTCATGCTTTATGTTGTTTCCCATATTACCTACTGTCTAAGGACCTGGTCAAAGCACCACTACTGTGAAACCACTACAGTCATTGTCTAAACCAACACTCAAAATCATTCATTAAGAATCTATTCTTTCTCATCAGTACAAACACATATAAACCTTGTTTAGTTAGGAGAACAGCATTAAACATGTGAATGTCTGTACGAAGATTATTGCGCCCTCTCCCCCGCTCAACCTGAGCCGACTTTTTATCACAGCAATAACTGGACATTGGCTCACAAGAGCTGCAGCAGGAGGGGATTTCATTACCCACTACCAAGTGCTCTCAGTACGAGGTACACGGCAGTGGAAAGAAATGGTTCTGCACTAGAATGGAACTGCACTTGTGTCTTTGTCCATCGGTCTGTCTGTCTCGAAATTGCTGGTCGTCCATCATCTAGCGGCATATATGTCACTTATGTTGTTTAGCTGTGTCTGACTGCTTATATCTTTCAATAAAAAAATGAATGTCCTCCCCCATTTAGGTCAGACGACTTGTCCTTTCACACCAGTCCCCACCCCCACGAGGCCCAGGGGCATGATGGGAAGGAGTATGTGGCGGTGGCGAGCAGTCAGACCCAGTCATTGGACCGCGCCCTCCGACCCGCCTCTGCGTCATCTGTGGTCGCCGCAGCAACCGCCCGCCAGCACTCGCTGGGCCGCAACCAGCCGCATCATCTGCCCCACCCCCCACCGCTCACTGGCTTGGCTAGTCAGAATGGAGCACAGACCAAGGAGGCCAAGTACGCTCACGCACACGCACAGTTGGCAGCTTTATTATGTGACTCATGTTTGACCTCTGACCCCCTTCTCGCTTCAGTGACCATCAGATCCCTCCAGCTCCCCCACCCCCTCCTCCCCTCATGCCGTCAGCAGGACAAATGTCGTTCCCCAACAGCTCCGCTCACACAGCTGCCATGGCAACCCCGCTGCAGCCTGCTGCTGCTGGTAACCAAGGTAACCGCCACCCTCCATTGTGTTCCTTGTGTTTGTGTTCACTACCATCCATAACTGTCTCCGCCTTTAGGTGGCGCTGGGGCAGTCTCTCGCCCCTACAACCTCTCCCCTCCACCGCCCCCCCCAGCCAACTACAACCCCTCCCCCTTTCGCCCGGGAGGCCTGCCACCCCCCCTCGCCACCGTACCACTGACAGCCGACAGTAGGAAGCCTCTCATCGTGCCGCTGAACGATGCCCGCAGCGACCTGCTAGCCGCCATACGCAGAGGTAAGGTCTCACCGAGAGCTCAGTCCAGCCTGTGGTTGCACGGCTCTGAGGTTCTCCTCTCTTCTCATGGTTGCACAGGCATCCAGCTGAGGAAGGTTCAGGAGCAGCGTGAGCAGGAGGAGGCCAAGAAACGAGAGCCCACAGGAAACGACGTGGCCACCATCCTGTCGCGGCGCATCGCCGTGGAGTACAGTGAATCCGAAGATGAGTCAGAACCTGAGGACCAGGAGTGGTCCGACTGAGGAGGTTTTAACCTGCCGGTCCAGGAGTATTTAACACACACAAATGATATATATGTTATGTAGGTAGAACCGCATAGTCACAGTTCTACAATCTCCAGGTTGTAATGACTCTTCTATTCAGGACAATGAAGATCAAAGGTCACATGTTGCTGCTTTTACAATGGTTTGTTACGAGTAGATGTTTTATCGTTGTAATATTTTCTTTTGTATTTTATAGTCATGTTCAGTTATTGATTATAGATGATTATTGTTGTCCCTGTGAACCTTGACGTGACCGCAACATGAGTCCCTTGTCGTTATGGTACCAAAGGACATGTTAATTGTTTGTGTGTGACACCACAGCTCATCTATAAAAACAGGAAGCAGTAGCATTCATTAAATTCACAGCTAATCTGTGATTGGTTGTAGAGATGTATTGATTTATTAACTCATGATCTGTGCGTTCTGATGTGATTTTGCATGTTGGTGGAAAAGAGTAAATAAAGTAAAATCTGAAGGAACTTTGACCAGAGCCTTGTTCCTCGTACGTGGCTAATTGAGTTAGCCGGCTAATTTTCAGGATGAGATGAGATAGATCAGGCTTTCTCGGTTTCCCGAAGCAGGTTTGGCTAAATCACCATAGCAACACATCGAAAAACTTGAACCTGCTCTGGCGCAGGTTCATCTGAGCTGCTGGATTAGTTCATCACTCCCTGGGAAAAAAAAGACAGCTCACTTCCTCATTGATCAGGAATCAGAAATCAGGAAACATACCGTCTCTGTTAATGAGTCCGACTGCCGACGGGAAGAAACTGTTGGTGTGGCGGGAGGTCTTAGTCCTGATGGACCTCAGCCTCCTGCCAGATGGAAGGGGCACAAACAGGTTTTGTCCGGGGTGGGAGGGGTCGGCTACCATCTTTTTAGCTGCTTCAGAGACCTGGAAGCGAACAAGTCCTGCAGGGACGGCAGATTGCAGCCGATCACCCTCTCTGCAGAGCGGAGGACACGCTGCAGCCTGCCCTTGTCCTTGGCTGTGGCTGCAGCGTACCAGACGCTGATGGAGGAGCAGAGGATGGACTCCATGATGGCCGTGTAGAAGTGGACCATCATCGTCTTTGGCAGGTTGAATAGGGTGATATCAGTTAGATTAACGTTTTAGGGAGACAGTTCTCCGAGATCAAAAAGACCTGTTATGACATGGCGATGACGTCGTCTACGAGCACTGTCGATGCTGAAGACAGGAATCATTTATTTACAAGAAGATTATCCCGAGCTGAAACGTCACGTGATGAACACCACATGCTGCAGTTGAGCATCCACTGTCTCACATACTGTCCCACGGACTGTCTCCTACTAACTCTCATACTCTCTCACACACAGTCTCATGTCTCACACGGTCTCATATCTGTACAGCGTTGCGATGCAGAGAACATCTGGAAAGCCGCTGCATGTCGTGCTCTTCGTAAAGTTCTGTTGGTTTATTTGTTGCTTAATAAACTTCTGGATGTTCCACATTTAAATGCTTCAATTGATCAAATGTCTGATTATGAATAATATATATATATATATATATATATATATATATATATATATATATATATATATTATTCATAATCAGACATTTGATCAATTGATATATATATATATATATATATATATATATATATATATATATATATATATATATATATATATGTCCACACCTAGTTCTATATGGTCATTACACATACATCTGATACATAAGCTGGTACATAGATCCTATTCATTCGTATCAATCGGATTCTTTGGGCTTGTTTTCATCTACATACTCTGAAAGAATTGAGATCATTATTCTCATTGGATGATGATCATCATGAAGCCTCCTGCAAACAGACACATTTAAATAGATATCTGATTGATTAGAGCATATATGTCAAACTCAAGGCCCGCGGGCCATATCCGGCCCGGCATGCAATTATATCTGGCCCGCGAGATCATTTTATATTATTGTTACTAATGGCCCGACGATATGAAGCGCTGATAACCAAATAAACTACAGATCCCATAATGCAGCGCTTCAGCTCCCTTGCCGAGCGCTTTTGGTGGCGTTTCTGGCTGACATAACCGCACGTCTCAATGCCGTAAACCTCCAGCTCCAGGGACGTGACCGCATGATCACTGACATGTATGACGCAGTGAAGGCATTTCCAGTGAAGCTGATTTTATGGGAGACACAAATGCACCAGTGCAACTTGCCCCACTTTCCCTGTTGCCAAGTAATGCGGAACAACGGTGTTCCCAAATACGCAGTTTGCTGATAAACTGAGCGCGCTGCGCACGGAGTTCGCACGGCGCTTTGGTGATTTTGAGGAACAAAAAAATAATTTTGAGTTGTTTCGCAACCCATTTGCCGTCGACGTGGAAACTGCACCTGTGCAGATTCAGATGGAGCTGATTGAGCTGCAGTGTGATGGGACACTAAGGACAAAGTACGACACTGTTTATTCACTCCATTCCCGCAGCAATGCCCCAGCTCCGTCTACATGCGGCTCGAACCTTGTGCGTGTTTGGTAGCACATATCTGTGTGAGAAGCTGTTCTCAGTGATGAAAACAATACCGCACACAGGAGTCGTCTCACTGATGAGCACCTTCAGTCCATCCTGAGAGTCTCCACAACACGGGACCTCACGAAAAACATAAACCAACTTGTTGCCAAAAAAAGATGCCAAGCATCCAGCTCTGATAAAATGGCATAAGAGAAAAGAAAACTGAATGTTTTTACATTACAGGTCATTTAGCAGACGCTTTTATCCAAAGCGACTTACATTACACTTTATGCCCATGGCTTTTTCACACTTTTGACTGGGAAGCAATTAGGGGTTAGGAGTCTTGCTCAGGGACACTTCGACATGGAACATGGGGCAGCCTCGAATCGAACCAACAGACTATTTCTTCCCAGCACATCTTCTCCAACCCCTGCGCCACGACGGTTTCCAGGTTCTATTTTGTTTTGCAGTATCTTCATATTTCTAACTTGTATAATTTTGACAGGAGATATTTTTATGGAGAGTAAAATCATTTGTGATATTTAAAATCTAAGGGCTTTTTTTATATAAAATGACAAAAGCAAGAAACTCAAATGTTTTGATTCGTTATTTTAATGTTTACTTAAAGCACAAGCACTGTCACAATTTTTATTTATTTTTTCAGGCGGTTTTTTGCAG
Source organism: Gasterosteus aculeatus (assembly GCF_964276395.1). Classification (NCBI taxonomy): domain Eukaryota; kingdom Metazoa; phylum Chordata; class Actinopteri; order Perciformes; family Gasterosteidae; genus Gasterosteus; species Gasterosteus aculeatus. Next base: position 22,985,186 of record NC_135696.1, on the reverse strand, counting down.
CATGTTCATATTTTTAACTTGTATAATTTTGACTGGATATATTTTTATGGAGAGCAAGATATTTTAAGTTATTTGAAGTTTAAGTTTATTTATTGCAGAATAACATTCCTGTCTGTTTGTATTTATATTTATGTTAAAAGAAACATTTAGTTTTAGTGTGTTCAATAAATGTTTATTCTGTTCGGCCCGCGACCTGAAGTGTGTTTTGAATTTTGGCCCCCTGTGCAATTGAGTTTGACACCCCTGGATTAGAGTGACGAGGCACTTTTTACCAACACGCATTTAAAGTGAACTTGTGTGATACTTTGTCGGGCTTGTAGCCTCCAGGGGGCGCTGTCAGCTTTTGCCTCATGTGTCTTTACAGTCAGTACACATGTGACGTCCTCTGTCCAGAAACCATCACATCAGCACAGAAAAACGCCCCAAACAATGAAAACGCTTCGATGGGGAGAACAAACCTTTAGAGACACAGGGACGGACACACTGCGATGGACGTACAGAATGAACCACGTAGAAGATGTAACGTTACAATACGTTCAATTCATCCGACAGAAATGATTCAAATGAACATATTATCTCCTCATATGTGTTCATGATCATTTCCTGCTCGTCAGCGGGGGAAAAAAGACTCTTAAGTTTATTTGCCGTTATACTGTTAAAAAAAACTGTCCCGGTTTCGGCGATCGACTCCTGATGATTGAGGCGACCTGATGTCAATCGGACATTTGATCGACTTAGATGAGCCACGTGTGAGGAACAGGACCCTGACAAGATATATATTTTTATTTAGTTTATTTTTATACTTACAATCTGTAGTTTGAAGTATGAAGTGTTTGTGTCATATAAGACCTCCACCTGTGGAGGGCAGCAGAGACGCGGAGCATCACGAAGAAGAAACACCGGAAGTGAGTAAAAAGAAAGCAGCGGGAAACACGGAAGAGTCCGTGAGTGACGCGTCCGCGCGCACATCCTCGTGTACTTTGATTCTACCGGAGGCAAACTTACCGGATCCTTCTGCACCACACGGCGTTCAAACCCGCGTATTTAGTGCCGCGTTTCTCCCAAAATAAGTAATTATTGGAAGAAAACACTAATGTATTTCAACTCTCACAGTCAATGGTTAATCAATAAGTTAAATTAATGTGACCTGATTTATTGATTCAATTAAATGTTTTTTTATTGGAGTTTGGTGTGTGTGTGTGTATAACAATATTCTATGTTTCAGGGTCTGCGGTGCGCTTGTTTTGCTAACATGTCGGTGCAGACGTGGGCCCTGTCATTTCGGCAGCCGTACGCTGGCCTGGTTCTAGACGGGGTGAAGACGCTGGAGAGCCGTTGGAGGCCTGTTTTGGCCCCGCTGGAGAACCAGACCCTGGCGGTCCACATTGCCGTAAGAGACTGGGAGGCGGAGGACTGGAAGGAGGTGCTGAGCGGCCCGCTGGGAATGAACCCGATTCAGATCCAAGCGCTACTGGACTCGGGCGAGAGGTTTGGTCGCGGCGTGGTGGCAGGTAAGGATGCGAATGGGTGGTGTAGGAGTTGATCCAAAACGCTTCGTCTCATCGGTGACCTCTCTCAGGATTGGTGGACGTGGGTGGAACCTGGCTGTGCCGTCCCTCCCTGCAGCGGGATGAGCAACAACTCCTCGAGCAGTCAGCTGTTCTGGTTGGTCTGCAGGAGAAGCACCTGACTCGCCTATCCAACCCTCGTTGGCTCAAGAGGCCGCTGAAGACGCGGGGAGGTCGCGACCTGTGGTCTGTGGAGATCCCCGCTGAGCTGTTGCCATGACGATGCCAAGATGTATCCCAGGATTACCGTTCATAACGGACAGTCTGTTTGAACATTAATGCTAACGTGTCTGTAAGACATGAGGTCATGTGAAGCAGCATTAACTGCTGGTGAAACAAACTTTATTCACCCAGAAAGAAAAGAAAACCAGTTTGAACAGACTCAAACACAAATAGATCCCTCGATAAACAGGGACAGTCACCCCCCCTTTGACCGGTTGACAAATTAAACTAAATCAACCTCCATGAAACGATCTGTTCAGTCACAACCAACAAATAAGTGAAAAACTAAAACTCTCCTTTAGCGCGTGAATCAAACACGACCACGCTGACAAACTTGTTTTCATAACATCTTTCAACATTAAAATGTTAATGTTTCTTTGGTTGTTATTCTCAAATGTTGTTTTAATCACCAACGTTACTTTTTCTGCCAACTCTTTAGCAGTTAGCCCTTTTCATGGAACACAAGGGGCGTGTTAGATGGGGGGTGAGATGTAGTGCGTTGGCGGCGCTGTGATGTAACCGACCACGTGGGTGGGGTTAGAAGTGGGGCAGTAGACCCGGGTGGCGTGGCCTCCAGTCTGCAGTGCACCCCAGTGGGCAGAGGGAGGGAGGCAGGTATGGTAAGAGGAGTGATGGGTGAGGTGAGGAAGGGGGGGGGGAGCTGATGGCATGTAGGTGGTGGGGGGCGGGGCTTCGTACGGCAGGTGCAGCAGCGACTGAGGGGGGAGAGGTGTTTGATCGTGGTACAGGAGAGAAGAGGAGGAGGCGGAGCAAGGAGGGGCTGGGCTAGTTGAAGTGGAGGGGCCTTCGCCTGAGGGGGTGGGACAAAGACAAAATCACATCAGCGTACCCAGAAGTAGCAAAAAGCCTGTAGTGACGTCACTGAAGCCCAGAGGAGCTCCCAATGTTTCCATCCTCCGGAGCTCTGATGTCATGAACACAAGATTAAAACGCTCGATGTCACCCTAACAACATGATTAGCTCTTATAGTGAAGAACTCAATACGTCTACATTACAAATATTACATTATAATAAAGGGGTTAGGCGTCTTGCTCAGGGGCACCGCCAACCCTGCGGTTTCTAGTGCGCCCTCTCCCCCACGTCCAAATATCAAAGTGTGTCAGACTGACGTTTTCTACAACTGTTGATGCCACAGATCAATCAGACTGAAACCAAATCAGATAATCAATGTGTTGGCTGACAGACAAACCCACGCTGTACTGACCACCGCTGTGTCCGTCAGTCTGTCCATCCCCTGCCCTGGTGGATTCTGGGTAGTAGGAGGTGGGCTGATGGAGGCCTCGAGTCGTCTCTGGGTAGAGCGGGGGGGCGGCTAGAGAAAGGTCATAAAAACAGAATGAGAAGAACCATTCAGAAGAGCAACTCAGAAGACTACAACCAGAGCGTCACATGGACGCAGCAGCCAATCAGAGACAGAGTAGGCCTTACCATGCAGGGGCTCCTGGTTCAGGTAGGGGGTGTAGTGCTGGTAAGGGTAGGAGGCCTCTGGTGAGGTGGCAGGGTACGCCTGCTGCTGTTGCTGCCAATAGCTCTGATGGTACCACTGTGTGTGTGTGGGAGGGGGGGTATTTTCACATTGGCAATTATTCATAACTTGAAGGGGGGGGGGGGGTGTTATTATAGTCTTACCTGGACTCCTAAATTGAAGTAATACTGGAGGACTCTGCAGTCTACACACACACACACACACACACACTGAGACAAGAAGCTGCAGGAAGTGACAATGCGTTTACGTGGGTTGACCTCTGACCTCTGGGTAAATCACTGCCGTTAGGATCGTAGGAGTAAGCGGGCGGCGCTACCATGGTGCAGACGGGCTCACCCAACTCATTAACCAACCAGGGAGAAGAGGCTGGAATCCCCATGGCAACTAGGAATAGAAATAATGAATCACATTTCTTCTCTTGCATTGTGTACATGCGCGCGTGTGTGTGCGTGTGCGTACCTGAGCGTGTCTGTGTGGCTGCCGGCAGGTGGGCAGTGGCAGGTACACGTGATGGAGAAGAGGGTGAGGAGGAGGAAGACGAGGGTGAAGAGCAGATTACTAATGGTTTCACCACCTGAAAGACAGGAGACCCATTTGTTAATAAACATACGAGTTCAGGGTCTATCAAACTAAACGTTTAGGCCCCGCCTCCACTGCGTGACCGCACCGCTTCATTCCGTCTATTATCTTTTGCTGTAAGAGCTACAAACGGGTGGCGTCCCCTCGCTGAGGCAGAGCTCCATCATGTGCTCAGCACTGAGCATGAAGCAAAAATGACTTTACACAACGTAATACTTTAACTTCTTATATTGCTCACCCGGTACTCTTTGTTATTGGGTTAAGTTTGTCATAACCCGTCAATGGACTACAGATGCAAATTAGCCAAGCTATAATCTGATACAGGGCAACGTGTTTGAACTGTATATGGTTCCTCATAAACAAACAAAAGGACAAGTTTCCTCCATCGTCCCACAGGAGGCCAGAGGTTTGTTCCAGCAGGATCCAGATGTTGTCTCGTCATAAATATTGTGTGTACCTGCTGTGTGTAGCTGTAGTTCATCTCTGGTCTCGGTGGCGAATCAGTAGTTCCTCTTTCCTGTTCGTCCTTTCAAAATAAGATAATAATTTAACTGACTTTTTTTTGTTCTACTTGCCTGGGTCTCTAGACTTTGTTTTATCACTGATCATGTGAGCCAATATTACACCTTCATTTATTTCTTTGTATGCGGAGGATACTCTGCACCCACGTTCAACACGTCTCACAATACAGAACTTATTTCCATTTACCACTCAACATCTGGAAGCTATGGTTCTCAGCCAGCAGAAGATCTCATTTTAGTTTTATTTGAGACGCACTAGCCAAACATCCAGCAGGTGTGTTACCTTGTTGGAGGGCTCAGCAGCAGTGTAAACACCTGAGGTCTGGTAGTTCTGATCTGAAAGGGTTCACGTTAGAACAAACATGCATCACTTCCTGAGGACGTCTGAGAGAACCTTCTGGTGAACGTACCCACCTTGAGTGATGTAGATGTAGTCCTCGGTGTACTCTGCTGAAACAGGAATAACACCACATGGAACAATACAACTCCCTGCTGGATCAACCTGAAAGCTTTAGCTCAGTTTTTACCCTGGTCCTCTACGGTGCTGGCATCCTCCTGGTCCTCCTCGGACGAACAGATGGGGGGGCTCCCAAGTGGAGGTGCAGGCCCCGCCCCTCTCTGAACTCTGTAGGCGGAGCCGTTGGGAGGGGGCGGGGCTCCTATGGAGGGGGGGGGCACAGCGGGACCCTGGAGGAGCCACATTAAATAAAAACGATAATTCCCCAGGACGTCCTTTCTTTGGGTGAGAATGACTAGCGGTCACATGACTCATGCACTCGGGAGCACACAGCAACAACTAGCTGAGCGTGCTGAAATTAAAAAGGGTTACTGTGCCCTCACGTCTCATGCAGATCAATAAATCAACCTGGATCTTACCGCCAGCGGGGGGAAGACACCATCGCGGTCGTCCAGCTGATAGAAGGTGATGTTGGCCTCCAAGTCAGACGTCTCCTCCTCCACCTCCGCTGGGAACCCAAACTGACAGTCTTTGTTCAAGGCAGCCGCCAGCTGACGACGACTACGGCTGAACAAATGGGGGTCCCGTTGTCATGGTTACTACATGCACAACAAGCAACAACCAACGGTCTTTCTATGATGTCAGAAGGGTGATCAATACTTGATCGGTTCTTTACCGTGACCTGAAGGCATAGCTCTCGTAGTCATGGTAATACCTCCTTCCAGGGTGGTAATAGGTCAACTGAGGGCCAATCAGGTGACGGTTCAGGAAACGGGTGGAGCTTCTGAACAGAATCCAACACACAAGTTCTTTTCTGGCTCACAGGTAACAAACAGGTGTTTGTCTGTCTGTTGCAATATGCGATAAAATTAGTTGGTGCTGCGACATTCATTTTACATATAAATGAACGTCACCAACATTTAAGTTGATCGCGCTGCCTCGGTCCTTTTTCCTTATGGAGAGGGGGGCGGGGCTTAAGAGACTCAGTGAACCCAACTAAGCTAAAACAACCACCTTTAACCTGAACTACTGTCGGCTCCTCCGACTGCTCGTCCTCTTTGGGCGGGAGGAACGCCGTCTCCGGACCGCCGCACTTTCCCACTCGACACATTTTCTCGAACCCGACCGCATCAAGCCTGATGCTTCGCCCGCTCCGTGTCCCTTGCACTTATTGTATTTATATTAGGATATATATTTTCACATTCCGATCCTAATGTCTAACTATTCTGACAAATAAAACGTTCTTTGTTATTTGAAATAGCGTATTTTTATTACTTTGATATTATATTGTTATTATGTTATCAATGGCAAAAAATAGTCTGAAATTTGCAGTAATATCGCCATAAATGTAAATAGTCTCACAACAACAACAACGTGCTATCGTGACGGCCCTGGTGGCTGGTCTGCTAGAGTCCCACCTGGAGGCGCCGTAGCGAGGAGGTCTGGGTGGGGGGTGGTGGTGGGGGGGGGCGTAGGGGTCATAGGTCATGGTTCCTGGTGACAGGGGGGGTGGCGGGCGAGGGTGGCCTGCTGGCTGGAAGCGGGGGGGCAGGGCGGAGGAAGTCGGGCCTCCGTAGGAAGTCGGCGACATCAGAAGCTCCGCCCCCTTCAACCCGCTGTTGCCACGAGACTTCCTGAAGTAGCGATGGCGGTGATGTCGCTGACCACGAGAGTCGACGTCTGGCAGAAGAGACATAACAAGTGTATAGACATGGACGTGATAGAAGCGGGAAAGACATGACGAGAGGAGGGACAATGGAGCTATTAAGCAAACATCTGGAGAGGGGGGACAAAGTGGACCCCGGAGAGAACAAACCCAGGTCTCCCTTCCTGATCGGAGCAGCGACGTTCCAGGCTGGAACTGGGTTGACTGGCTTCAGGTCCGTCAGAGGAACCAGGTGTCTGAGACAGAAAAGGACATAAACAATGTCTTCGAGGGACTCGGCTGGAGTTCGCTCTATTTGGGTCACGTGTTACTTCTCTCCCAGCTCTTCAATAAAGACGGTGACGGCCGCCGCGTGCGTTCCTACTTCCTGGATGAAGGCGTTGTAGTACTTTCCCTTTGGCTCCAGACGCACCTGAGACAGACACAGCGGAGACACCAGAGGCCGTCTTACAGGAGGACAAACTGAGCCACAACCACCATGTTGACCTCTATCGAGCAGATTGTTTTTTTTTATTCAAATCCTTGAGGGAGGAGGTCTCAAAATAAAATATCTACCACCAACTTTAGGGATGAGGCATTTCTGTAGTGCACACAAGTCATCGTCACTGGTTCCCTCCAATAACAGCCAATCATTCCATGGGATTCTGGGTTATTACATAAAGATCATCTTTGAAGAGTAAAAGAAGATCGGCCTTTAGAGGAACTTTTATTTTGGTATTTTTCATTACTTTGATGTGTCCTTTTGTTCTGAAATGTCACGTATATAAACAGGTTTGCCGTGATGGAACCCGATGAGGAGTCAGGTGTCAAATCAGGCCGCTGCACCGGTGCTACTTGTGTGCAACCGGATGAGCTCCCAGCTACACTACCAGCAGCAGAAGTGGTGTTACCTGACACTTGTCTCCCAGGAAGTACTGCCTCCCCGCAAACACCATGTAGTCAGTCTTCTGCATTTCTGTCAGAAAACATTTCATTTAGATGCTTTTTATACAAAACATCTTACAATAATTCATTCAACCATAAAGGGAACAGACCAGAACAGCAAGAATCAAGTACAATTCTTCAAGAAAGTGCTAATAAAGTGCTACGTAGTCCAGGTGGACTGCTTTTAGCTTTACAGGCTTTCTGCTGCCCCGATTTAATTGCCCCCAATTGAGGCAGAACATCAAACAGGCGGTATGTTGTTCAGTGAGGGAGCAACAAGCAGATCGATCTAGAGCAGAGTGAGCAGGCAGGGACGTGAGGTTAGACCAGGTCCTGGATGTAGACCCGACCCATCCGTTTCCACCACAAGTACCAATGTCTTAAAACTGCTGCAGCGGACCGGTAACCAGCGACGGGAGCGGACCGGTAACCAGCAACTGGAGCGGACCGGTAACCAGCAACTGGAGCGGACCGGTAACCAGCAACTGGAGCGGACCGGTAACCAGCGACGGGAGCGGACCGGTAACCAGCGACGGGAGCGGACCGGTAACCAGCGACTGGAGCGGACCGGTAACCAGCGACTGGAGCGGACCGGTAACCAGCAACTGGAGCGGACCGGTAACCAGCGACGGGAGCGGACCGGTAACCAGCGACGGGAGCGGACCGGTAACCAGCGACTGGAGCGGACCGGTAACCAGCGACGGGAGCGGAGTAACAGTAGTGGAACAACCCAATGTCACGTGAGGAATCGTTGTTCTATAGAAACAGCAAGAATGCTTACAGACTCGTACCTTTACAGGTGTCCTGCCACACGTCAAACTCCAGGTTCCTGTATGCTTCTCCATCGAGAGACTTCATGACCTTGTAAGGTAGAGACAGTCTGGAAGGGGGCGGGGCTTCAGCAGGAGGCTGCCAACAGAAACAGATTCGCATTCAACCTTTCTGACAGCTCAAACTTAACGGCTGCTGTGATTTGGGAGCATTTTACATACAAACAGCTGCTCAACGAAAAAGCACCACAGAAGATGTGCTGACAGTCCAATCACGTGCGAATGCGTTGGAATATTCCTTTCTTCTTAGGAAGGGTCCTCAGAGTGAAATGACCCCGAAGTGCTAAGGAAAGGAGCTTCAATGCTTCCTTACTTAGCTCCTTTAGCATAGGAACCACTGGACCATCCTTTATGTCCTCATGACGTCATCGTAGTCTGTCCATCAGGAGACGGATCCTCCGCTGACGTTCTCACTGAGGTTTCTGTCCTTTTCTCCCATGAAGGCGATGTGAGGGTTTGGTACAGACGATGCTGCATGCGTTCAGACTGTAACGCCCTCTGAGGCTAATTTGTGTGTGACTAGTGACGCATCATTGGTCCGTTCACTGAGAATACCGATGACGTACAAACGCAGATCATGTGACTAACTGGTTTGTGTTAATAACGTTTTCCTTTGAACCTGGTTGTTTGTGTGTCTGCACGACTCACACCAACAACACATCAAGCATCGGAGACGCTTCTTTGTAGCCGCTGCAGACGGACGTCCCCAACAAGCGTCTCCGTCCATCACAACTAGCAGCTCAGTGGAAGAGGAGTCCATTCACTAAACACCGCCTTGTCCTTTCCTAACTCCTCATCAACTCTCCTAACCACCTTTCCTTGACCCCATGATACAT